>NC_083478.1:6552500-6615000 GCF_030014155.1 Tachysurus vachellii | reverse complement strand
TATATTGCACCACCACACAGCTTCTCTTTGAACATGCTTAGTCAGTCTTGATTAATAAATCTAACCTAATGTGTAACATAACCATTCAGTCTATTTTAAAATTGAATAATGACAAGGTTTTTTTTTTTTCCACCGCACTGTAGAATTAAATATTCTCAGCATTTGACATACGACGTGTGAAATAATATCTCAGGAGCTGCAGAGTTTGGATCCTGGAGCGTGTTCGTATCGTCACTACAAGGATAGATTGTATTCTTTATCAGTAGTCAAGGAATAATTGAAGCTAGGCACAGAGGGAAAAGTGCATCATCATACTGGCAGGGTCTGGATACAGCCTTGGCTGAAGTTCAACCAAAGCCTTGTAGGTGAGCCAGACTGATGGTTTGGGCTCATCTTGTGATTTACTTACTGTCTAGAGTAAACGGGGAGTACCGTCTGGTGATTACAAGTGTACTCACCGTCATCTAGGCTATGACCCAGATTTGAGGTTCTCAACCTTTCACAGCCCACCAGGTTAAAACCACTGACCTATATGTAATAAAGTTGTATTCATTGCTGCTCAATCATCTTGGAGACTGTCATTAAAATCAAATCCCACCCCAGTGAAAAAAATAGGTTCCCTTTTGTCTTGATAGATAATTATTATTAATGTCGTTTCTGATCAGATTAAGCATTCAGTGATTTGTGATAGCATTCAGTGATACCGATCATTATGGATTTAACCAGCTTCGGTGTTTGTATGTGGATTGATCTAGCGTGTGTTTATATGACTTTATTACCATGTTAAGAAGGTTACCTGTAATCAAACACAGCCGTAGTAGGAGGTGAAATAGGCCATAAAAATAGACAAACCTGCTGCTTTATATCAGTCTATTGTCAGTAGGTTTTGAATATTCATTCATTCATTCATCTTCTACCGCTTATCCGAACTATCCTCGGGTCACGGGGAGCCTGTGCCTATCTCAGGCGTCATCGGGCATCAAGGCAGGATACACCCTGGACGGAGTGCCAACCCATCACAGGGCACACACACACACTCATTCACTCACGCAATCACACACTACGGACAATTTTCCAGAGATGCCAATCAACCTACCATGCATGTCTTTGGACCGGGGTAGGAAACCGGAGTACCCGGAGGAAACCCCCGAGGCACGGGGAGAACATGCAAACTCCACACACACAAGGCGGAGGCGGGAATCGAACCCCCAACCCTGGAGGTGTGAGGCGAACGTGCTAACCACTAAGCCACCGTGCCCCCGGTTTTGAATATGTAAGGAGCAAAACACAACAGTGGTGCTTTTATTGAAAATTAATCAAAGGAGCGGTGTGATGTGGGCTGATGCAAAGTGACACACCTACGTTGTGTATTTCTCTATAATAATATGTCCCAAAGTGTTTTATACCTGTTATACATTGCTGGTGGTTAATTTTTTAAATTAAAGAACAACACATTTTCTGTCTTATCAGTTTATAGTTGCATTTAATTTTGTCGAACTTCCTTGAAAAGTTAATTATCTTGCTATAAACAGTGACTTCAGTGCTTTCACTTTCTCTTAGTTGGTAACAGAGGGGAAAACAACAGCTTGTCATGCCACTGAGAAACCACAAAGCACAATGCCGTTAAGCCTTTTCCATAAAGTCGGCCTCTGACTTGATGATAAATAAAGGTCGTCTTTGATTTTTAAGAATTAGATTATATGGTGTGGTTGTCATGTAAATCCCTGAGAATTATTATTATAGAAAGAAAAACATATTATTTATGAGCACATTTTAACTATGTTCACTGTGTTACTGTTACAAAACGTACTGTTATAAACCGTTTCTGTCCAATCTTATTCAAGTATTCATCATTGGTGTGGTATACGTCTTTACTGGTGTCTAATTTATTTCTTTCATTTAGGTGTGGCTTATCGCAGCCAGAGCAGTGAGGGAGTCAGTTCTCTCTCCAGTTCCCCATCCAACAGTCTTGAGACCCAGTCTCAGTCACTGTCTCGCTCCCAAAGCATGGACATTGACACAGCATCCTGTGAAAAGAAGTGAGGCTGTTTTTCTGCTTTTGGCCATTTGTCCCTTCGCTCTCATGCCATGTGACAGTACAGTGTGAAGTCTGTAAATCTCTGTCACACGTATCTGCTTGTGGAATTATTCATGTTTCTAATTTTGTATCTTAATATCGTTAATCGCTCACTGTTACATGGGATACGAGATTCAAAAATGCTTTCATGCAGCTTACGTGCGATATTTAATGCAAGTAACACAATGCACTTGAGGATCCGAAATATATTTGTGTGTGTCTTCCTGTCCTGTTGCTAGCATGTCCCAGGTGGACGTGGACTCAGGAATTGAGAACATGGAAGTAGAGGATAGTGACCGCAGGGACAAACGCAACCTGGCTGAGAAGGTAAACACTGCACTTATTACTACTGGCGTTAAATTACTAACACGTTTGTTCCTGCGTTACGGCTTTATGAATACGAGACGATTTGTGACTTGTGGCATGCAGGATTATCGTGTTGGAAGGAGCGATTATAATAGGAGAAAATGCAGTCATAAACGATCTGCAACAATACCCAGATAAGCGGAGGCATTCAAATTAGTAATAAGGAGCGTCGCCTACACCACCAACACTACTACACAAGGCAGGTTGGGTCCATGGATTCATACTGTTGAGCCCAAATTCTGACCCTACACTGCATTTGGCAGTAGAAATTGAGATGCATCAGACAGAACAAGTGATATTTTTCCAATTTTTTTTGAGAGCCTGTGCCAACTGTAGCTCAGACTACTGTTTACGGCAGACAGGAGTGGAATCTGATGTAATTTTCTACTGTTGTAGCTCATCAGACTAAAGCTTAGGAATGATGTGTGTTCTGAGATGTGCTTTCTGTTCACCACAGTTTAAAAAAGGTGTTTACGGTGGTTGTCCTGTCAGCTCGAAGTAGTCTGGAATTTTTTATTTTCATTTCTCGTCGATGAATCATTTCTGTGAGCAGAACGCCTTTCTGATACTAACAATCACGCCACGGTGAAAGTCACAGAGGTCGCATTTTTCCTGATGTTTGACTTCTTGGCCTGTATCTGTATAAATGTTCTCATTAAGCTGCTGCCACTTGATCGGCTGATTCAACAGTTAAACGATCATGAATGATCAGCTATACAGGTGTTCATGTTGAAGTGATTGGTGAATGTATATTCAGTTAAAATCATCATGCTAGGTTTAGCATGTGTTTTATAGACACCTATATTAAATACCTAGATGCATAGGGTTTATTCTTTACTGATCGGGTTACGGTTATCTGCCTAGCTTCAGGGAAAAGATTGTGATAATGCAGAGGAAAAAATGCAGATGAGAAGAGTGAAGTATACATGTATGTTGTTCTGCAGGACTCCTCATCTAACCCAGATGTGTCTGAGGAGCAGGCTCTGCAGCTCATCTGCAAAATCCTACGTGTCTCCTGGAAGGAGCAATATCGTGATGTCATCTTTCTACCCTCACTAGCTGCAGAGTTTCAGCAAAATCCAAAAGATGGTGAGCGAGAGAGCGCAAGCAAGGGAAGATGGATGGAGAGGGTATTTATAACCCCACGTACCATGATTATCATGATGAATTGCATTCTGTGTTTCCTTTCCTCTAGTCTATTCTGATTTCAAAGACCTGATTGGCCAGATCTTGATGGAAGTTCTTATGATGTCTACCCAATCACGTGACTGCAACCCCTTTGCCAGCCTGACAGCCACATCACAGCCAATCACTGCTGCCAAATCTCCAAACCACCACCTGACACTGGTCCCGCCTTCCAGCCTGGGAAGCAGCCCCATGATGCCCTGTGGAGGCTCGTTTGGTGCCAGCTCTCTGTCTAGGCAAGTTTGGATAAACAACGGGGCCAGTTTGTAATGTACATACTTTGTAGATTTGGAGATTAAAATATGCTTTGCACCAGATGTTTACTCAGTATGTTATCCTGGTCTGCTAAATCAGATTTTTTTTTTAATTCGTCCTGTTGTCTATATTTATTTGTTGCCATTTTCTCCAGAAATTTTTGGTTTTGTCGATCACGTTTCCATTTTGATGTTTTGTGAAATTTCCTGTTGCTTTCAGTCTGTATGGATGTAGTCCAAACCTTGGGCAAAATTCTGCCAGGATGACTGCTCCATCTGTATCGACACCCTTAATTCCACCGTCACTTCCACCTTCCTCTGCCGTCTCACCCCCACCTCCACCTGAGCCTCAACCTTCACCCAGTCCATCAGCCCCACTTCTCAGCTCCCCTTATTCAACCCCATCTTCTCCCCTGCCCATCTCTCAGAGATCCAGAGCGTACTCTCTCAGCTCCCCTCAGGGCTCCTCCTTACCTGTGAACGTAAGCCCCATGTCTGGCTTATCTACTCCTACCCATGCTTTACCCACACCTTTGAGCCCCCAGCCTGCTCCTCTGCCATCTCCTATACCCCACACTCGTCAAACACATGTCCCATTTCCCTTTGTGCCTGGCTCTCCTACTACTACAGCCAGAAGAGCTGCTCAGGCCTCCTGGATGCCTGCTAGGTATCTCCTTACTGTGTTAGATGTGAAGTTTTGCCCACTACACCAGGAAAAAAAAAATACTAATAACATTTCACCAACTGATAAGAAAATGTTTGTTTTTTAGTTATTTAGTAGTGAAATTTTTCAATTATTTTATTAAACTGGTATGAGGCACATTATGTAACTGTTAACCCATGCATGCAGGTGCACAAACTAAGCAGGGGTTAGCTTCCGAAATTGCTTTAGTTTTTAACGCAAATGTATTTTACGTTCTTTGCCGCTGCTGTGTAGTTTATCAGTTCATTATTTGCTCTTTAGCCTGTATAGCTAGATTTAAACAGTAACGTTGATCTGATGTGTAATTGACAGTAGTGCCATGCTTTCCTTGAGAGATCTCATTAATCCCTCCCCTGTACTTCATTCCACATCTTAATATCTTCCTATACCGCGTCCGTCTGTACGCTGTGGCCATGTCAGCCCTTTCCCGCAACTTTTCTTTGCCCTGTCTGACACGTCTCAAGACAGCAGTGATGAAGAGCTGGAGGAAGATGAGGAGGAGGATTTTTCTGGGGTTCAGTTTGGGTCAAGGTACCAGTGCCAGTGTGTGTTGCATACTTTAGAGTGCTGCCTGGCCACTAACATAAACACATTGTGCCCTGCGCTGGCACAACAAATGGGGACTGCCATAAAACATTGGTTTAGAGTAGGTCCTTTTTTTTTTTTTTTTTTTTTTTTTTTTTTTAAATTTTAATTTAAATGCAACATCAGCTAGTCAATTTCACGAGCATGAACACGATCCGGTCAAACTTTTAACACCATCTCTGTCTATCCTTCTATTGTTGTCTTTTGTCTTTACACCATGAAACAATTTATTTCATGAGGCTAATCATGTCAGTGGTATTAATGTTATGTTGGATTAGAATTGCTCAGACATTGAGGTGCTTTATCCATGTAGGAATGAATAAATAATATGACTAATAAGAGAGCCAGAGCTGTGCTGTGGAGTGTCTTCTCACTCAGGAATCCTCACTAATGCCCGTCGTATCAAAACGTCCTGTTTTCATCGACTCTCTGTGATCCGCTGTAGTTTTTGATTCTTCCTTTTTTTTTAGAATGTGGAAAATCAACAGCAAACGTTTGAGAATTACTCAGAGGAGACCAAGAAACCTTTTTAAGATCAAGGTTCATCTCGGTCTGCTTTTGAATGTATTGCATCTACTCAAGACCTGCTTTAAAATTCTGCATTCTAAATATTTTTAAGTATTTGTTAAACTAACACAAAGCCTGTCAAACCCTCTTTTACAGTAGAAACTGGTGAGATATTGCTTCTCCATTTCTGATTTCTCCTGTTACTTGTTTCTAACGATCCCCTTCTATCTCCGTTTATTTCTGTTTTTCTGTGTAGCTCGGGTGCGTCTGGCGTCGGAACGGCTAGTGATTCAGTCTGTGACCGCTTTACCATTGAAGCGTGTAAGGAGACTGAGATGCTGAACTACCTCATTGAGCGCTTTGACAGTGTGGGCATGGAGGAGAGGAAAGCTCCCAAGGTACTAGATGTTCACAGAGAAAAGCTCGCTCTAATGAAGCAACCAGAAAAAAAAAACCTGATACGTTTATTTTCAGAGCTCTTTTACACAACATTATCCTTCTGGGATTAAAATAGAAAACTCAGTCATACGCTTCCAGGAGATGAAATTAAAACTCGTTGTACCATTGAGCATGTGGGATTCCACTCTTCAGACTTATGTTATGAAGAAATCTGCCTGCTGTACTTCCTCATTCTGAATGCCATGTTGTGCCCTTGTAGATGTGCAGCCAGCCAGCGGTCAGTCAGCTGCTCAGCAACATACGCTCCCAGTGTATTTCCCATGCTGCTCTTGTGCTGCAAGGGGCCCTTACCCTGCCCAGGTCAGTGTTTACAGGCAGTCATTTGTCCTTGGGGTGTCCTCTCTTATAATCAGCAGACTGCTGTATGGCCTGAAGAATCATTTTCATGTTGCATAGCCTCCTTTAATAGAAAAAATGATTGAATTTGCATTTCTTAGATGTCTGTTAGATGGATTGTTTTATTAGGTCATTATTATTTTTTTATATGCATTTTGCAAACATTATTTTTTGAATGACATTCATAGGTACAACCTATAGCTCTGCCCCCAAAACACAGTAAATGTGATCACCCTCATCCTGGTTAGGATTATGTGGCAAAAATATACACAGGTAGGATCCCAGGCTAGACAACTATGTCCTCGTTCTTAAGAAGAGTGCTTTTATATTTGGCTTGATTTCATCAAGCTGACGTTTCACGGAAAAATATTAAATGTAGCTGGAGAGGGATCTACTTTTAAGGCCTTTTTACACCTTGTCACTTCATGTGTTTTCTCTGATCCGATAGCTATCTGAGTTGTTAAAACTGTTCTATTTACATTAGGCCACATAAATGCGTCTTGGCGAATCGGATATCAGTCCGATTTTTCTACTCCCGCCCAAAATGCAAATATATTTGACCTCATTTCCGGGGTAATTGAAATGGAACACGCTTTGGTGTATGCGGTTTTCAGAACGCAATCAAAAAGAAGACGTAAAAACTTGTTACGACGGTTATACTACAAAAAACAGCATTTACTGTTTGCTGCATTTTTGCTGGCAGCAGCGTGTTTTAAGACCCAACGAGACACCTGGGTGAAAGATCACTTGCGAGTGATGTACTTCCGTTTGGGAGGAGTATAGCGCTGACGTATGTGGCTTGAACAACCACATTCATTTACACCTGTCCAGCTTCATCTGAAATGCGTCAAACCCTCATCTGAAGTGGTTTGAACGATCGGATTTATATCCGTCTCAAAAACGTTTCGGGGGCATTTAGACCTGGTCTTTTTACCATCGGATAGCTATCTGATCACAGAAAATGCATGAAGTGACCAGGTGTAAAAAGCATCTTAGACACCCTGCTTTTATGTGTGTGTGTTTATTGCAATTGTAACTTTACCTCTCTACAATCCTACCCAGGGCTCCTCTGCAGCCCTCCCTGCTGGTGCCCTACATGCTGTGCCGGAACCTTCCATACGGCTTTATCCAGGAGCTGGTGCGCATGACTCAACAGGAGGAGGAAGTGTTTAAACAGGTGGGAGGTGCTGCACACGCTGCATGCTGATTCACTTCACATTTGAGGCTGAGGAGGTGGATTTAATTGATGTGTCAGGCTTAATGACATCAAATCTCTTATCTGTAGTCCTCAGTTGTTGTATTTTCTTGTGTGTTTGTCGTATGCAGCATGGTGTGGTGTTATTGACAGAATCCTGTGGTGCATTTGAAGCAGCAGAAGGCTTTAAAAAATAAAAATAAAAACAAAGATTCGAATTTGTCTCACTGTATTTCTTCTTCTAGATCTTTGTCCCCATTCTCCAAGGGCTTGTATTAGCTGTGAAAGAATGTTCTTTTGACAGCGACAATTTTAAATATCCTCTGATGGTAAGAGAAATTTGGTTTCATGAGCTTTCTCTTACGTGGCAGACTTGTTATAAAATATCCCAAATGTAAAATGTAAAAATTATGATCTATGTGCATCACTTTTTACAGGCTTTATCTGAGCTTTGTGAAATTAAATTCGGAAAGACGCATCCCGTGTGCAATTTGGTAAGTCAATTATTTATTTTTTTGATTACTTGCCTGTTTTTGTAAGACTTAATGTGACTAGTTGTACAAAACCTCTACACTCTATACATGTGGGATTGTACAGATCACCTCTCTACCGCTGTGGTGTCCTGAGCCTGTAAGCCCTGGGGCAGGCAGAGAAATTCAGAGACTCTCGTTCCTTGGCGCCTTCTTCAGTCTTTCTGTCTTCGTAGAGGATGATGTGAGTTAGCACTCGCGAGGCAGCAACACGAATACGCACAGCGCGATGCGAAATTGAGGTTAACTTTTCACCTTTGTATTTTCTCACCTATTACGTGCTGTTCTGTTTCAGACGAAAGTCGGAGACAAATACTTCTCAGGCCCTGCTATTACTATGGAGAACACGCGTGTTGTCAGTCAGTCCCTACAACATTATCTGGAGTCTGCTAGGGTAAGTGTTCTGACTCAGGAGCTTGTTCATTTGTTTTAATTAGATGTAATTATAAAACAGTTGTCAGTCACTGGAACAATTGGATGGAATAATTGCTTCATGGTGTTGAGGTGCTTGTGTAATAGCACAGGGTTCTGTTGTTAGCCAATTGTTATTGTTATTGCTTTTCCCATGTTTGAGTAGGGCTGGGCGATATGGCTGAAAACTGTATCACGATATCAGTGTCTCATATCGGTCGATATCGATAATTATTGATATTTTTTATGACCCATTTAAAATAAGGACCAGGAGAAAAATATATTCCATTTAAACATTTTTATTTTAAACTTAACCTTCCTCTGATCATAATGCCCTCAGTTATTAAGACAGAAATGTCAACAATCATGGAAAATAAGTCACAATGAACAATTAACAATTATCTCTTAACATTTAAGGTGCAAAATGAAAGAAAATGTAAGAAATGTTTACTAAAGTGTAATAAAATAGTGCAAAGTGTTAAATATAAACATAGAGAAACCTGAGAATTTAGTGCAAGTTTAGTGCTAGGAAGTTCACTGGCTGTTCACCTTCTGGTGAATAAAGTGTTTTCAAATATGTGCAGTGTTTTGAAAACATATAAATAAAACTGAGGTAGACTGAGATACATCTGTAATATAAAAAGCAAGCCTGATACAGTACAGTAATATTGTTTGAAATATAAAACCTGCAGAAATATGAAAAAGTAACTCAAGTTATTTTTCCTCTAATCATACTTGAAGTTGAACTATTCACTTTTCTATTTCACTAATTTTCTGCTCATCAGTCGCCAGTTTCTGAAGAGGAATCCAGCAGACCAACACGAGACAACGATATGGCGCAACCAAACTAGATACTGTTAGATGATTGGCTGTTAGCGTGTCACTCCCTACGTTGCTAGGTTACCAAAGAGTGAGTGCCTTTGTTAATGCAACCAAACTTGGTTCACAACCTCTGTTTTATTCCGATGAAGAATAAAAAATATCAAACACATTTTTATTGATATCGATCATGTGTCTATCGCGATACATGTCGTTATCGTTTTATCGCCCAGCCCTATGTTTGAGTACAGAATGGATTACCAATAAATGAATGGCCTCTGAGTAGAATTGTTTTATTTATTTATCTATTTATTTATTATTTTGGGGCACTGCAGTCAGGGGTGTACCGATACCACTTTTTCTCTTCCGATCCGATTCCGATACCAGAGTTTGCCAGTATCGGCTGATACTGATCCGATCCGCTACCTTTAAAACTAAAGAATGTATACCACTCGTTTAGTTATTAAGATTTATTTGTTTCTGGCAAAGAAATACAAAAATGCCCATTACTGTATGAAAAATGAAAACACAAGAAACCTTAAAAAAGTATTAACGCAGTAGCAAACAGTACTTTTAACAGTGGTATAACAATCTAAACCATATATACTGCAATTATTAAATTAAATTATTTTCTGAAGAAAAGGCAATATTTTAAAGTGAATCTTAAATTAGAACTCTTGAAACACAATGCAAAATGTATTAAACAGTAAACCTTGCACCCAAATGAGCGACATGTTTAACGCGCTGAGGTAAATGGAAAGGGCGCCTGCTAAACTTGCCTGTTTTGCTTGGTTGTGCAACATATTTCCTATACAATTTATTATATTTATTTACATGAATGTAATTTAATATATAAGTGTATTTTTCTTATAAGTTCAAGCAATAGTTAGTTAATTGACATTATTCAACCACCACGGGCATGGGCGTCGGAAGTAAATAAAAAGTGGGCGTGTCCTGTCCCACACACATATAATGGTTCCAACGCCCATGGATTTCAGGAAGCAGGAGCGTGGTCAATGCTGTGGGTAAAACGTGGAATGGAGTTTAATTTATTGGGGCATTTCTCAAGCGCAATGGATTCGACTGGCGGCGCTCTGAAAAGTGCGATACCCATGACCACGGGTATCGGATTTGGATCGGTCACGTACCACCGATACCCGATCCACTCAAAATGCGTGGATCGGCGCCGATACTGATCCTAAATATCGGATCGGTAAATCCCTAACTGCAGTCCCTCAGAGGAAGAGCTACTGTTTCTATTCATTTAAACATGCTGTCACATATTGGTGTGTTTTGAGGCTGTGATTATGGTTTTGTGCTCCTCAGGGTGACCTTTTTAAAATCCTCCACAACATCTTGCTGAACGGTGAAACGAGGGAAGCTGCTCTCAGCTACATGGCAGCTCTGGTGAATCGTAATGTGAAGAAGGCTCAGATGCAGGTACGTCTCCAATCCGATTACAGTGAATCCAGAATGCGTGTGAACTGGTACTGTTAAGACAGACTCTGATGAATATGGTATTCATTTATTAATGAATTTATTTATTATTTCCTCCTTTGCATTGCGGTTACAGACAGACGATAAACTGGTGTCCACAGACGGCTTCATGATGAACTTCCTGTGGGTGCTACAGCAGCTGAGTATGAAGATTAAGCTAGAGACGGTGGATCCTCTGTACATCTTCCACCACAAGTGTCGGCTGAACGTGAGCCTTGAAGAGACGCGGCTGAAATCCAGCCTCGAGGAGCTGAAGAGTTGGCTTGCAGAGCTGCGTGAGTACATGTCTAACATGTTCGACACTATGCGCCTTCTCTATTATTTAGCTTTTTTTCTTATACAAAATTCTGTTAAATATTAAAGGTGGGGTCTCTGTTGTTTGAAAGCCATTGTTGACATTTGAAATCACCAAAACAAACACGCCCCTAACCCAAATGGGTCCCACCCCTGTTTTGATAGCTCCGCCCCACACATACACCAGACAAGTAGAACCCTAATATAACCCAGGTATATTTTTATCAATAAATGAATGTTTTTTAGTACTGTGTGTTGTACCGTGAAAGGTTTGTCTCTGTTTCACATGGAAGACGTTCAGTTCTCTTCGGTGCTGGAAAGCTGATCCTGTATTAACACGGGTCCAGCTTCTTGCCTTATCGTAAGCCTTTCTTAGCTTTCTTTTTTTGTTTTTATCCTCCATGTCAATGTTAAAACCGCCTTCTGCTGTCACACGTGCATACTGAACACTCTCTCCACCCATATTGACAAGACACACCCCTTTCTGCTCATTGGCTACACGGTAGTTTTGTTTTTGTTTTGTTTGGCGGCCCAACGCAGTTTTCTGAAGCATTTCGCAAACAACGGAGACTCCACCTTTAATACTAACATATAAACGTAACATTTAATAACTGTAAAAAAAAAAATAAATGTGTTCAGGGGAAAAACAGTCATCTACCCCGTATGTAAAAGTAGTCCTTTTGATTTACTTACTGCTCATGCTGGCTGTCAATTCATAAACCTCCACCTCTTCCACCAGCTTTTGGAGGTTCTAGCACAGGCATTATATTAGGGGTTTGATTTGGTAAAAACCACCGAGCTGTATTTCTTTAGATTCTCAGCTATCTTCAGCTAATTTCTTACATAATACGTTATACTGTACGCTAGTTGGGCCATACTCGCTGAAGTGGCGTATCGTTATTTGTTTATGTCCTTTCTTAGATGCAAAGCCTTCCAAGTTCTCGGAGCCCAAATTCCCTACGGAATGTTTCTTCCTGACACTACATGCGCACCACCTGTCAATCTTACCTGGATGCCGGCGTTATATTCGCAGACTAAGAGCCATCAGAGATCTGAACAGGTACATGCATGGATACTCGGTAACGCTAAGAATAGTACAACTCTCAGTGTTATGTGTTATTGGGTTGGCATAATTTTAAATCTGTTCTGTCTAAATATCCCCTGGGAGTGAACATGAATGCTTTGCTCTGAGCTGTCATTTTGGCCTTTTCCAAACACTTCTTGACCCGAGAGCTTGGATGATGTTTTACTTAGCTTACCGCACCATTGGTCCAGTCTCTCACATTAAAAGGCAAAGCCCAGGGGAGATTGCTTTAGTGAGCTCTGTTTGTCTGATGGTTCTCTGTTCTAAGCTGATAGTTCCCCCTACTGTTGGCATCACATAACACTCAGTAAGGGCAGTATGATATTTCATGGCTTTACATGAACTGTGTACCGCAGAACTGTAGAGGAGCTGAAAAACAGCGAGAGCCAGTGGAAAGACACCCCACTGGCCATACGTCACAGAGAGATGTTGAAGAGATGCAAAACCCAGCTGAAGGTTTGCTTCCTACTTTCTTTTCTGTATTTTTTTTGTACGTTAAAAAAAATCCAAAGGAGAGACAAATGGTAATACTTTTGTTATTGACACAAGTAATAAATTAGAAATAATAGATTAGAAAATACAAACAAATCGATTTTGTTTTCAAGCTGAATTCCAAAAAATGTTACATTATTATTCATGGAAGATGCTTTTATTCTGTATGTCTTACAGGTGAGTCAGTATACAGACTGATATCTAGTTGTTTGAGGAACTGACAGAAATAAAAGTGTACTAAATTTAATTAGTTATTCGTCATCTAAGCATGCGCAAGTACAAGACAGTTGCTGGACGAACAGCAGGAGCAACACTTTGGGTGTTCGTTTCTCAGACAGTTGGACCAAAAATTAGTTTTATTGAAAATATTCATTGCATAAAAGGGAAACCATCAGGATAGACATATATACAGATGTACACAATCAGGGAAAAGACTTGAGGGCATTTTTAAATGTTCAGATTCTCTCATAAGTGCTTAAAGTGTTTAATGGACTTTGCATTGATTTACTTACCAAACGTATTTTGTACCACATCATAGTGGACTAGCTAGGAAGCATTTACTAAGCAGAATGAAGCACAGACCTTGGCGCGTTTCAAAGACCGATTCATACTGACCATATTCAGACTCCTACTGAAGTGTTCCATTTTATTTTTTTGTTGTGGATGTACTGCAGGTTTAATGGCTTATAGTTATTTAATAACTCAAGTTTTATTCGAACAAAGAGTTAATATTTAATCAGGAGGGTGGCAATAGGAAAAAGTAAAGCAAAACTCTCTCTAAGCGCTAAATTAGCTTTTGAAATGTCTTGAGCCGAGGATGAAAGTAAAGTTCATCGACAGACATTTACTCGCAGACATGTTTAATAATAGCAACCTCTTCTTAACAAAAGGTTTTTTTTCTAACTGTCATAAAGTTTAGTTATTTTTGCTGTTCTTGTAGAAATTGGTACGTTCCAAGGCTTGTGCTGATGCCGGCCTGCTGGATGAAAATCTACTGCGCAGATGTCTCCAGTTCTACAGTACAGTCATTCAGCTCATCATGCGCATGGTAGACCCTGCCTACCCAAGGTCAGCCTCTTCCTTATTTATTGCTAAACCTTGCATCACTTAACTTGCGACGTTCCTCTTACTCGCCTTTATCTGTCCTATCATGTCATAGCGTCACCTTGCCCCTGAATCCTGAGATCCCTAAAAGCTTCGCTGCACTGCCCGAGTTTTACATTGAGGATGTTGCCGAGTTTATGCTTTTTATTGTGCAGTAAGTTGATCACATTATGATTGATTTGTCTTTTTTACTTTTATCTGATCAATTAGACAGAACTTTCTCCATTATTTTTCTGGAGTTTTGTTTTGTTCCCAAATAACGATGTGCTCATTTCATTTTCCTCTCTTTGACAGGTATTCTCCTCAGGTTCTGTACGAGCCGTGCACTCAGGACATCGTGACCTTTCTGGTGGTGTTCATCTGCAGTCAGAACTACATCAGAAACCCCTACCTGATTGCCAAGCTGGTGGAGGTGTTGTTTGTTACTAACCCAGCGGTTCAGCCTCGCACCCAGCTCTTCTTTGAGATGATCGAGAACCACCCGCTGTCAATCAATCAGCTTGTCCCCGCCCTCATGAAGTTTTACACGGGTTAGTTAACTGGGTTTTTTTTTTTTAGCCGTGTGCTTAACACAGGAATTAAAGGTTGTTTCCTTTTAGCTGTGTTATCTCACTGAACAATTCAATGGCTTTTTTACGTGACCACACCAGCGACTATATAAACCATTTATTTCTGAAATGTAAATGAGGATTTCACAGAAAATGTCATGTCTGTCTTAACAAAATAATCCTTTGTGTTGAATCTACATTGTTTTAATAGTATCTGTTTTCCCCTTGTTTTCTACAGATGTCGAACATACAGGAGCCACTAGCGAGTTTTATGACAAATTCACCATCCGCTACCATATCAGTACCATTTTTAAGAGCCTTTGGCAAAACATTGGCCATCATGGCACCTTCCTTGAGGAGTTCAAGTGAGTTTATTTCCTAATCTGTATGATACAGTTACAGACAATGTGTACTCATCAGCTGCAACAGAAAAACGATGCATGATTTGTTACGACTGTTACGTTGTGTAATAAGCAGTGATGGGGGACTCGAGTCATATGACTTGACTCGAGTCAGACTTAAGTCGCAAATTTGAGACTTGAAGAAGTGAAGCGCACGTCATGTGCAAGTGTCTGTGTGAGTCTACATCCTGTGCTTATACTCTGGAATGATCAGATTTTTCCTTTTTCTGTGAGGACACCAGGTTTAGACGGGAAGAAAATCCGGCATGAACCTCTGGTAATAAGGTGTAAAACAAGGCAGGGCAAGAATAACACCGTAAACATTTTTAAACACTCAACAAAGGGAATTATTTTGAGAAAACCATAAGACATAATCCATACAGCACAAACGCTTGGTGTCAGAAAACCGACAGTCGGAAAGCTTTAACACTGGAGACTCCTTCCTTAACTGTAGATATTTATTTATCTTCTCAACAACTTTGTTTTTCTTTGTTAAACAGCATGCTTTTATCTTCTGTTTATTGTTAGTCATAAATTAAGTAGAGCATCTGCCATACAAGTCCCTGCTAAAGAGCCGTTACTATAGAAATGATATATTCGAACGAGCGCGTTAATAAAATCCGTGGTGTGAATTACAGCTGACGCTGCTGTCGCCGTTATAGAAAATGAATCGATACCTGAATGACCGTGATGATTCTTATTACACAATTCATCACCCCTGTGGTTAAGAATAATTTGATGTTGATTTTTTTTTTTTTTTTTTTTACCCCCCAATTTGAAACACCAGCTCTGGGAAGCAGTTTGTGCGCTACATTAATATGTTAATCAACGACACGACGTTTCTGCTGGACGAGAGCTTGGAGTCTCTGAAGCGCATCCATGAGATCCAAGAAGAGATGAAGAACAAGGAGCAGTGGGATCAGCTGCCCAGGGTTAGTGCACAGTAGACTGAATTTATCTGTATCGCTCTGGTCCAAACTGAGCATTCATGCAGAATGTCTGTTAGAAAATTGTACAGCTGAAGTGAATGGAAAGTAAGTTTAGATTCACCCACATTGACGCGTGTATCAATTTTTGTCTCAGGACCAGCAGCAAAGTCGCCAGTCCCAGCTGACTCAGGACGAGAGAGTGTCTCGCTCTTACCTGGCTTTAGCCACAGAGACCGTCGACATGTTCCACATTCTGACCAAACAAGTCCAGAAACCTTTCCTCCGCCCGGTGAGTCCTTTCTAGGGGTTTCTGTGCACATTAGGAGCAGAACTACCAGTATTATATAATCTGGGAGAATCAGGTGCTTTTATTATAGAGCAATACAAAAAAAAAAACTAATTTTACATATAGATAAAGCAATGACTATCACGCAATGACTATCACGCATAAAGCAATGACTATCATATATTTGTGTTTCAAGAGGGGTTAATAAAGCAATGAGGGGTGGCTTATGTTTGTCTATGTAGCTTTAATAAACAAGTAAACAGTGAAGGATTAGTACACACCTGCTGCCCTGTAAATGAACCTCTCGCACTCTGATCCCATCAGGTATTTATAGTCTCGAATGAAAGTTGAGCTGCTTGTAGCCATCGAACAGCGTTTGTATAGAGAGTGTAAGGAAAGAATCCTATTTAGACTAATAACTATAACGAGTACAATACGGACGACGTAAATATACAGTGCATCAAAGTGATTAAATAATTTTTTCACGATTGCTGAGAGATGTTCTGGTGAATCGTACAGGAATTGGGTCCACGACTGGCTGCCATGCTGAACTATAATCTCCAGCAGTTGTGTGGGCCAAAGTGTCGGGACCTGAAGGTAGAAAACCCGGAGAAATATGGTTTTGAGCCCAAAAAGCTGTTGGACCAGCTTACTGATATCTACCTGCAGCTGGACTGTGCTCGCTTTGCTAAAGCCATTGCAGATGACCAGGTTTGAAGCACGTTTCTTACATCCCAGAGTCTCATGTACACAACTAGTAAACAACTTTTAAGATATGTGATTAAAATGACGGAGTAAAATCTGTTATTTATCGTTCTGTTGGTTTTTGCTGTGATCAGAGATCATATAGCAGGGAACTCTTCGAGGAAGTGATTTCTAAAATGAGGAAGGCAGGCATCAAATCCACCATCGCCATCGAGAAGTTTAAGCTGCTGTCCGAGAAGGTCGAGGAGATTGTGGCACGCAACTCTCAGTCTGAGATGGACTACAGCGATGCTCCAGATGAATTCAAAGGTATAGTTGAAGTATATGCCCTTACCTAAATGCTGGACAATAAACTGCAGGTAGAATTCAGGGTAAACTCTTGCTTTGATTTCTTCTGAATGCATGCAATCGTAACATAGGGCCTTTTTACACCTGGTCACTTCATGTGTTTTCTCTGATCCGATTAAAACTGTTCTATTTACATTAGACCACATAAATGCTTCTTGGCGAATCGGATATCAGTCCGATCTTTCTACTCCCGCCCAAAATGCAAATATATTTGACCTCATTTCCGGGGTAATTGAAATGGGACACGCTTTAGTGTATGCGGTTTTCAGAACGCAATCAAAAAGAAAACGTAAAAAGTTGTTACGACGGTTATACTACAAAAAACAGCATTTACTGTTTGCTGCATTTTTGCTGGCAGCAGCAGCAGCGCATTTTAAGACCCAACGAGACACCTGGGTGAAAGATCACCTGCGAGTGACGTACTTCCGTTTGGGAGGAGTATGTGACGTATGTGGCTTGAACAACCACATTCATTTACACCTGTCCAGTTTCATCTGAAATGCGTCCCAGACCACCTCCTGAAGTGGTTTGAACCATCGGATTTATATCCGTCTCGAAAACATTTCGGGGGGCATTTAGACCTGGTCTTTTTACCATCGGATAGCTATCAGATCACAGAAAACGCATGAAGTGACCAGGTGTAAAGAGCTCTATATTTTGTATCCTCTGAGGTGTTGCGCTTAAATTTATTCCACATGCCGAAACATATCTTGCTGTTGTGTGTCAGATCCTCTGATGGACACTCTTATGACTGATCCAGTTCAACTGCCATCCGGGAACATTATGGACAGATCCATCATTCTACGACACCTTCTGAACTCCCCAACTGACCCCTTTAACAGGCAGCCTCTCACTGAAAGCATGCTGGAGTCAGGTATAAAACACACACTAATTACAGGCAGTGGGTTTTCCGGAACCGTTTTAAAGCCCTTATTCAGACCTGACGACACCCAATAAACACTTTTCTTATAAGTATGAATGTTAGGAATAAAACATGATGTTTGCTGTTACAAGAGTAATAATCAGCCTCCCTGATGTTGATTAGTTTACTTTAAGAACATGGCCTGAAGTGTTTAAACCGTTCCTTTCATTTTATTCTTATTCTTATATCAGAAATTTTACATTGATTTCTCATTCATTTTTCTAATTCAGTAATGCCGTGGTATATTTACTTTACCATCTCTATACTCTATGCAGTATGATTATAGAGGCTGGGAAATTAATTATCATAGTTTTCGTTATCGTAAATGAGCTCCACGAGCGTTTTATCTGTTCTGAAAACTTCTATTATTCACTTGACCATGCCTGAAAAGCTTGCTTTTATTGTCTACTGCAGTTCCAGAGCTGAAGGGACGTATCCAAGCTTGGATGAGGGAAAAGCAAGGAGGACGCTTTTCTCAGTGAGCTACACTCACTGACAAGTTTTTTGCTGCACCAGAAATCAAGTTTAAGAAGATTGAAAAGAAAGACAGTTGGTTTTTTTTTTTTTTTTTTTTTTTAACTTTTTCCCCCGTTTTTCCATCTTAAAGGATCTTTGGTTCTAAATTGAAGCATCATAATAAAGATTAGACTTTTAAAAGATTTTTGCTTATGACTTTGTATATATTACATATATACTTATATTTAATTGAGTGGATGCATAACGAGACGTAGAGGAACTTTCCGAGCCTAACTCCAAGGATGTTTTGTTCTCAAAAAAAAAAGTTGCAAATTTAAATTAGTTTACGTATTTCATTTCTTTTCTTTTCTTTTCTTTTCTTTTCTTTTAATTGATTGGTATTTTTACGTTAAAAATGAGTTCTTGGTGGTTTTGACCGTAAGTGAGAAGGAAGGAAATATTGCGCTGAATAACTCCATTTTGAATTACATTGCTATTCCTCTACAACCATGCAGCCTAGGAGCATGGGCTAAAACGCATTGCTATTACATATTGGTTGTTAAGCTAACATACTGAGCCCTGGCCGTTTATGTATCCTTGATCGTACCAGATTGGTTTTGGAAAAGAAACAGCTAGAAATGGTGGTGACGGAAGAATCTCAGTGGAGTATCGGTTGATTACAGAAGCTGTATTACAAACATTTTATATTAATAATCATAGATAACGCACAAGCGGCCACCCGAGCACTTCGTTTAGTGTTCACAGAGTGTTAAAGCTAGAACATCAGATGAGAACTGAGAATGTGAAACAGTTTACAGCATGATCGTGATGAATACAATGCCAGTACATACAATGTCTGCTTTTTAATTTATTTTTATTTGATTTTTTTTTTTTTTCCCATTTTTAACTTGCACAATTTTATACAATGAATTGATTCTTCATTCTTTGTTCTTCATATTAACCCTGGTTGTGGAGCTTCATCGTGAAATAAAAAAAAAAAAGAAAGAAAAAAAAAGTCATTTTCACGTAAGGTCTAACTGCACAGGAATCCACTTCCTTTGCTACAAACATTTTTCTGACCCAGGACTTCAAACTGTAATAAATGGTAATGCGCACATGCGGTTGTTTTTGCTGTTATTGCTTTTGTACACAGACGAATTGGGAAGGGGGGGAACCATAAAGACTTTCAAATGCATAAATAAATCAAGATGTGTTTTTCTGGTTGATTGTGCTGGTGACTATCTGATAGTGGAGCAAAAGCATAGTTCAATAATTTTAGGTAACATTTTGCCTATTGTACGTTTTAGCTGAGCGTGAGGTCAGTAGTAATACTATAAATTGCTGTAATCAGCAACAAGCTACAGTGATGACACCATCTCATCTGCACATCAAACAGCCTACTTAATATACTGTATATAAAAGCCATTTTCCTCAAATGGAGTTTTGGATTTTGATCTCTGTGTTAATGTTTAACGCAACGGTAACAAATAGGCAGGATCACTGTGTTGCTGATCAGTTAACATGGTTGGACAAAATCACAGTGATTGATTGATATTTGAGAATGCTGGTTACTTAGAATATGAGATTTCAAAACTGTTGGGAGAAAATATTCCTGGAAATGTTTACGGCACGAGAACGAAGCTCAAAGGTCCGAGCGGATTATCAGTTATTCGTGTGATTGATGTATTTCTGCTTCAGGTAGTGGCGTCGATTCATGCATCCACTTGAGGAAAAAAAAAAAAAAGTGTTCACAATATTGTCAGGAGATTAAATTTATGTCCAGAAGATACCACAACAACCAGTGTTCAGGAGTCTGAAGAGTGTATCTGGGTGGGATAGACAGATGGTGGAGTTAAACTAAACTAAACTAAACTAAACTAAACTAAACAGCAATTCTGTCCCTGCAAGTCACAAAACTGTGACAAACTCTATAAACCCTGTATACATCAGATCAATAACAACAGAAGTCTAGTGGTTTTTTTTCTATATTATCTTCTATAATGATCGTCCTTCCACCTCTAGGCAGCGCACTTCCCATGCAGGACAAAGTAAGGCGTCCTGCAGTATGACGTCACAACATTCCCCGCCCACTTCATTAATCATTGGCTGATTCACAGATTGCTCGACCGGTGCTCCGATTCTATTCGTTCCTAGAGCTGTCTCACAAAACAGGGACGGGCCGGTTGACGTCATCGTTTCAGTAAATCAAGGCAGTCGAGCATAATCTCAATTTAACTACCGGCTCCCAGCATCCATCCTTCATAGAAAACAAAATACCGTCACATTTAACGCGGAGAAAGCAGCGCTGTGTGTGACGATGACTGTATATAGGGTTAAGAAGTGTTTATTTGTCTGTTTACTCTGATCGTCGTCGCCTGACGTTGGTAGACGTCAATACGGTTTTCTCATCTGCCTTGTTTTTCTGGAGTGATTTCGATTGGATTATCAAGGTAAGATGCATGAAATAAGAGGGGAAAAAAAAAAAATCTACAACATGTCTACGTATGTATATCTTTTAAAGCTATAAACTTTACTCTAAAACACCAGTGTTGACGATTTCTCTGCTTATGTCTGTATCTCTGCTCGTTCTCTTTTTAATATACAGATCGTTTCGTATTTAAGGAAGACATTTCAGTTATAGTGCGTTATAGCCTTTTTATATATGTATATATTTATTAGATATAAAAGGAATATAAGGAATAAATGGCTAGAAAGGGCACGAGAGCTTTGTATGCGCAAAGTCACCGCTTCTAACCGGTCGTGAATATAATAAGATCACGTTATTACACCTGACATTAGCATTATAAACCGTGCAGCACTGCAGTCCCTGAGACTTTTTTTTTATCACGTGCAGCCGAAAGCTACATTGTATCGAGTTGTTTGATCAATCAGCTTTAATATACAGTTTATAAACGTTGTATCTTTGCTGTGCTTTGACGCCGAACACAGATCCTGCGCGTGCGAAAGTCAATATCTAATGCAGGTCTTATGTCTTTTTTTTTTTCACGTTGCCTTTTGCACAGAAGTGTTTTATGCGGTTTAAAGATTATTAGAAGATTACTAGAACCCTCCTCCCTTCATGTACACTACTTTAGATGAGGTACTTTTTTGTTGTCTGCGGCCCTGTGGCCGGATTTCATGGGCGTGTGCCTGAGAAATAAAACACTACATCAAGGGCATCTGTAAGGGGAAAAGCTTGCACATTTTAATGCATGTGATCTACATCTCTATCTACTCTGAACTGAAGTGTTTTAAATGTTTCTATTTGAGACACATAACCGAGGATGTTATTTTAAACCCTAGTCTGACTAAAAGGGACGACGATTATTATGATGGTGTTTATTATTTTCTCACCAGTTATTCTAGAATACCTTAATGCGTTTGATCAAAACATCCTAAATACTATTTATATAAGATACAGTGAAGGTAAATAGGTAGCTGAGCCTGGGAATCCGACCCATCCCTGCTGCAGTTTACCGGCAGCCATGTTTGAAGGGTGGTGGTGCTGGTGGTGGAACCATCTAACGGAGCGTTTGGTTTAAAGGCCCAATTACAAATGGCTTCCTAATGAACATGTAGTGCACTAGATATGGCCGAGATGTCCACATTACATACGCACTGCGTAGTGCTGTTGCACAGGGAGAAGAGAGGTGTTTAACATACAGCCTGTTATTTACCACAACTATTCATGATTTTTATTAAACTTCACTAATAAATATTTTTATAGAGTTGACTGTATTATTCTGCTTATTATTATTATTATTATTATTATTATTATTATTATTATTATTATTATTATTATTATTTTAACGAACAATACCTGTTAATTTTGTAATAATTACCTGTTATTTGTAGTAGTGTTAATTGTATTGGTATTTCTACTACTACAACTACTACTACTACTAGGTTTTGTTGTAGTTAACCTAGTAGGATCAGTTTCTGTAGTTTACAGTAGTTTAGCAGTTATATCTTCAGTCCTGGTATCATATGTTAGTTTGAACTTAATACTATTAAGTAGACTGTCTAGAAACAGTGCTTTTAGATAACCCAATCTTTTTCGTTCACCTTGGCCTTTGACTTATCTGTGATTCAGTAACATCCCCCTTTTTAACCCTGATAAGTTGATGTGAAATTCAGTAGGTTCACACTGTTGTACACAGAAATGTTTTTACAGTTCGTACAATTATTAGCATTTTTTATTTCACTGTTAATTATAAACTGAATAAAACATTTTTTTCCTCCATCAGGACTCAGTTCAGCATTGCATTGTGACACCGCACAGGGTTGAAGTGTCCAACCATGTCGGGGGCATCGGTGAAAGTGGCGGTCAGGGTGCGTCCCTTTAACTCGAGGGAGACCAGCAAAGAATCCAAATGCATTATTCAGATGCAAGGCAACTCTACCAGTAAGTATCCCTGGATATTCCTCCAATCCCTTGGATATATCGTGTTCCTCGTCCTTGAAGCGGTATGCTGACTATGTATTGTGTGACTGATGACATTCTGTCACATGCCTCTGGCACTGGGTTAGATGAGTAAAGGTTTATGCTAGGCTTCAGGGTGAAAAGCCAGTCCACTCAGTAACATATCGATCTTAATGGAAAAGTAAATAAGGGTTTGGTTTGAAATTAAGAAAATAATGAAGACAAAGCCGTTCAGTCAGACACTTTTGTAGGTTAGGCCAGAGATGGAGCAAAGCAGAGCGAGAGTTACTGCATTGTTTAGTTTGTTATAATATGCAATGAACTGGAGAAAGGAAATGAGTAGATCTTATCGCTTGTCAGCGTGATATCAGAGTCTCTTGGTGAAGAGTTGGACATGGATGAAGATTTCTAAAAGCCACAAGAGACCGCTTTGGGATGATTGAGATATTTTAGATTTTTTTAGTTCCAGACTATTTCAAATTGGTCCAACTATAGGCACATAGGATTTGTTTATGATCGAGCGTTCAGCCTTTGCCCAAATGTAAGACCCGTGTGAGTTTCTATGTAGTTCTAGATCAGATATTTTTAAAACCGCCATCTGAATGTAATAAAACGGTAGATTTTTTTCCCACTTACGTACATCGGACATTTACTGTATGTACACGTCACTGTTGTCATCCAAGGTCAGCTGGTTAATCTGATTTGAGGAAAGAAAGCAAGATTTCATGAAAAGGTTTGAAGAACCAGAAAAAGCGATGTGCCCTAATCATAAACAGCTGATGAGTTGTCAGCTGACATCATCTGCAAACAGATGTTGCAGTCTTCAATCGTACCCTTTCAGTCTGGTGAATTATCTTTTTTTTTTGTTGTTGTTGTTGTCTTTTTTTCCCATGGCTTCTGTGTATCCTGCATGTTGTTGATCAAATATGTGCACACTTAGGTTGTGCTACAGGCAGTGATATGTTCACGTTAAAGATGACTACAAGGATGTGGACCATCAGGCAAGAAAATGCCTGAGTGGAAAAAAATATGAGCAAAAATCCATTGACAATAAATGCTGAAATGTGTATGTCGTGTTAATTGTATGGACATGGATATGTCTGATGGAGGCTTAAATTGAAAAGCATTGTTCACCATAATAAACCGTATAAAAATGAAGGATCTGCCCTTTGGAGAGTAATTGTGTATCAGTTTCTCGCCTTTTTGTAGCCCGTATCCTTTGAATAGTGGATTTATAGCCATCAGGTTCGTTACGATCATCTCAGGTTTGGTCAAGAGACAACGCTGTACACATTCACACCACCTCTGGATCCTGGTGTCATGTGAATCGCATGATCTCACAGGTGTGAATCACACTGTGTGTAAATAGCGGGGACTTTCCCACCATTTGGTAGAACTGATGAGCAGCGAATCTACGTGACTGAAACATGACTATGAGACTTTGACTTGAATCAATCTCCCGGTTGAATTTTTGCCATAACCAAAATAACAAGAAATCATATGGGTGACATATTAGGTGTTATTCTAGTCTTAGGGAGAAATGATTCCTGTCGTAGTGAGAAATACAGTATCGGTACATCTTTTTGCCAACGGCTGTATTAACATGCTCACATGACCTACTGCTTACTACCTTTTATCGTTTGCTTTGCACTAGCTGAGCTAATGACATTGTTTGACTCTTTCAAAAGTGTTGTTTACTTTGACTTTTTTAATTGTTTTTTTTTGTCTGTTAAGACCATCCTGCTGAAAGAAGGATATGAGTTTAAATCCTGCTGGTTAACACTGTTGGGTCTTGGAGCAAAATCTGCTGGAATAAAACCAGCTGGTTGTTGAATACAAAACGATGCATGTCTCATGCTTTGTGTATTTCTGGATGGATCTGGTTTTAATTGTTAGTTTGTTTGTTATTCACTTCCTCACAAAAACAGGATTATGTTTTTTGTTGAGGAACACTGACAGTTTGGAGCAGCACTATGATCGACTGGATGTCCAGCTAGTTCGCTTTCAGGTGGATGAAAAGGAAAGTTTTCAGGTTACCGGTGGTTGATCTTTCCTGTCTGTCTAACACAGAGAGTGAATGATGGATTGTCTACGTGATTCAGAAAGAAAGACAGATATTTTGGCTCAGTACACATGTGGGCAACTTGCCAATTTGGTCAGCAGTTTTTTTTCCTCTCAGACCTGTTTTTATTAAATCGCTAGCTACGTTTTGTCATTTTTATCTCCCGATCTCCATCCTTTTGAAAATGGAAGGTTCACTCACTCTCTCTCTCACTCATTTTCTACCGCTTATCCGAACTACCTCAGGTCACCCATCACAGGGCACACACACACTCTCATTCACTCACGCAATCACACACTACGGACAATTTTCCAGAGATGCCAATCAACCTACCATGCATGTCTTTGGACCGGGGGAGGAAACCGGAGTACCCGGAGGAAACCCCCGAGGCACGGCGAGAACATGCAAACTCCACACACACAAGGCGGAGGCGGGAATCGAACCCCCAACCATGGAGGTGTGAGGCAAACCACTAAGCCACCGTGCCCAAAATAAAAGGTTAATTTTCTTTATTATTTTTTCTTTATTTTTCTTTTTTTAAGGTTTTCACCAGACAAGCAAAATGGGGAGGCTTTTTGCTGGGTGTAATGGAGGATTTGGTACATGAGAACACCGTAATGGAAAAGGTGTACCACATTACTGATTACCCACAATCCTCAGCAGAGAAGAGAGTTGTTTAGTGCTGGTCACCGTCATGCATCAGGAGCAGAAGTAATCACTCATTCATTATGAGAGCAGAATAATCTGCTTCCTGTGGCTCTCATTCTAATGTGTCTGATCTCCTGCATTATTTACTAGGTACTAACTTATATTATGCACATATGCAGTTCTATACACAGCAATATATTTTTATTTTAGTTATTTACCTGTCGGCAACATTTACAATTGTGGTGGGAAATCAAGAAGATTTAGATTTAAAAAAAAATCAACAGCAGCAAAAGATTGTTCTTTAAATGGCTTCTCAACTGTTTCTTTACCTTTTTTTTAATTAGGAAAACGTGCAAAGTGAATAAATTAGGAGTTTCACAATCCAGGGAAGATAAGAAATTTCAGTAAGTAATTCAGATCGTCCTCGATTAAATCTTAGTGAAGACAAAACAGCTTACCAGGGATCTTACTAAGGGATCATGTAAAACGTACATGAATTGAACTACTTTGGAAAATTGATTTGCTCTTGGCTTGGCTAGAAAATAAAGCAAACAATTATCCCTAAACAGGACAGGGATACTTTTAAATAACTGTAAGTGTCAGACAGTCCCTCAATGATTCGGTTATTTTTTTAAAGACACTCCCTTAAACATAAAAAAGTTATTTAGGGAACGTGGATAACATGTTTGACCCATTGACTACTGTTTTAACCTTCTTGTGATTTCCAATCAAATCAGCGCTGTTTGTATTTACGCTGACGTCCAAATGTAAGTGTTTAGTAAAGTTTGAGGCAGCTTTAGTCACACAGAGAACCTAGAGGAGACCATTTTAATAATGAACTTTGCTAGATAAGATCATTTTAGAGAGACAGACGGATACGGAGAGACAGACAGACAGACAGAGAGAAGAGTGAGACAGACAGATGGACACAGAGAGAGAGAGAGACAGACAGGGAGAAGAGAGAGACAGACAGACAGACAGGGAGAAGAGAGAGACAGACAGACAGAGAACGAGAGAGAGACAGACAGAGAGACAGACAGAGAACGAGAGAGAGACAGACAGAGAACGAGAGAGAGACAGACAGAGAACGAGAGAGAGAGAGACAGACAGAGAACGAGAGAGAGAGAGAGAGACAGACAGAGAACGAGAGAGAGAGAGAGAGACAGACAGAGAACGAGAGAGAGAGAGAGAGAGACAGACAGAGAACGAGAGAGAGAGAGAGAGAGACAGACAGACAGAGAACGAGAGAGAGACAGACAGACAGAGAACGAGAGAGAGACAGACAGACAGAGAACGAGAGAGAGACAGAGAACGAGAGAGAGACAGACAGACAGACAGACAGAGAACGAGAGAGACAGACAGACAGACAGACAGACAGAGAGAGAACGAGAGAGACAGACAGACAGACAGACAGACAGACAGAGAACGAGAGAGAGACAGACAGAGAGACAGACAGAGAACGAGAGAGAGACAGACAGAGAACGAGAGAGAGACAGACAGAGAACGAGAGAGAGACAGACAGAGAACAAGAGAGAGACAGACAGAGAACGAGAGAGAGAGACAGACAGAGAACGAGAGACAGACAGACAGACAGACAGAGAACGAGAGACAGACAGACAGACAGACAGAGAACGAGAGACAGACAGACAGAGAACGAGAGACAGACAGACAGAGAACGAGAGACAGACAGACAGACAGACAGAGAACGAGAGACAGACAGACAGACAGACAGAGAACGAGAGACAGACAGACAGACAGACAGAGAACGAGAGACAGACAGACAGACAGACAGAGAACGAGAGACAGACAGACAGACAGACAGAGAACGAGAGACAGACAGACAGACAGACAGAGAACGAGAGACAGACAGACAGACAGACAGAGAACGAGAGACAGACAGACAGACAGACAGACAGAGAACGAGAGACAGACAGACAGAGAACGAGAGACAGACAGACAGACAGACAGACAGACAGAGAACGAGAGACAGACAGACAGACAGACAGAGAACGAGAGACAGACAGACAGACAGAGAAAGAGAGACAGACAGACAGACAGACAGAGAAAGAGAGACGAAGACGGACAGACGACAGAGTGAAGAGGGCTGGGATTTGACATGGCTTCAGCACCTAGTGATTGACCTGATTAGAAGCCTAATCCCTGCGCTTGCCTGAGGTCATCACTCTAATACCTCTGCCTGACCTTCTCTGGTGATGAATCCATGTGTCACTCTTATCATCAGTGTCTACATTATAGAGGTGTTACAAAAGATTCAGTGACTCACACACTGCAAAACACTGATGTTATAAGTGCTGAGTTATGTCTCAAGCACAGAGTCAGGGCTTTTAATGGGTAAATAATAGTCCAGTTATTGCAAGTATGTCACAGATATGTTTTGTTTTTGTTTGGTTTTTCCTGAAATGCCAGTTTAGAGTTTTCCTAATTTAAAAAAATTTTTTTTTTTATATTTCACCGTTTTATTTTTTTCCCTGTGATCACCTTTCTGAAACATCTGTAAAGACTAAAGATATCTAATTACACGTAAGACGAAGACATAAAGGGTACGTTGTGTTTTATCATCAAACAGTTATTATAATTAATTATTAATATTTAAATAAAACAGTATGCATTTAATGCTTCAAAATATCAAACAAATCAATAAATAAATGGAAAACATACATTTATTGTGACATTAATATTGTGTAGTATTCCTTAATGTTATATATTTAGGGACAATTAAGTTAATATTAATTCATTTCTCTAATCTTTCTGTTAATTAATAAATATTATTAACAATTTTAGAATTCAATTTTAATTTTAGAATTATTTATAATAATAAAAGAAAATGAAAAAGTTTGTTCATTGTTACAAACTGATAGAGTAAAATTTCAGGTTATAAAATCTGTCTAATATTTTATTCATTTTTTTGATGCTTTTTCTTTGATAAGAATATCGAGAAAACATGTTAAGATGTCCAATATCATAACAATAGATTCAAATACAGTATATTACATAATGCTTTGGAAATACATTGGGCTTAAGTGAGAATATTTAAGCATCTGCAACGTTGTTGTAATTATAGGGAATTAATATAGGAGTTCATTAAATAAGCTTTACTAATTACTCACAGTCCTGAGGAGACGTCTGTCCTGGCTACTGTCACGCTCCGTGAAGTCTGCTCCCAGTCGTCACAGTCACACTGGATATAACAATTGTCTGTTGGATACTACGTTCGTAATTGAAAGTGAACCGATTTTGTCGCAGCAGGTTACCAACACGGATGATCATCTTTTACTGTCGGTTCTCAGTAACGGATTTTTTTAAATATTAGTACTCGTTTGTCAGGATTTTTACTTTAGATTAAACAGTTTGTCTAATCCACATCTTCAATTCAGTTTAATTTTATTTGTATAGCTCTTTTAACAATGTAAATTGTCTCAAAGCAGCTTACCGGAAGGTAAGAAATATAATACGAAAGGTTTAATATTATCTAAAAGTTTAAGATTAACATTAGACTTCTATTTAAATGTGTTTGTATTTATCCCCAATGAACAAGCCTGAGGTGACTGAGGCGACCGTGACAAGGAAAAACTTTAGACCTTAGATGTAAGAGGAAGAATCCTTGAGAGGAACCAGACTCGAAAGGGAACCTCAACACTCGGACAGCGGCACATGGAATCTTTTCTAAAGCTTCGGGGTTAAATATTAGTTTACGACTCGTCTCTCTGTCAGCACCTTGGAACCCAAAGCAGGATGGAAACTTGGCACATAATACACATTATAAATATACAGTATAGTCTGTACATTAAAAGCAAATGCTGTTCTGTTTATGAACATAAATAATTGTCGTTTATATTTGAGATATTATTGTGCTACATCACATTTTATACTTTCTACATAAAGAACATAAAAGCAGAGCAGCTAACGTTTTTTCTCCCGCACAATTTAGTTATCCGAAGCTAAAAAAATAAAGAAAGAAAACGAACATTTCCGTTGTTTGAGGTAAAAAGAAAATCATTATATAGAACAAGCCCTCAGCTGACCGTTCAAATCCTTAAAACTTTCTGTTATGATGGCTAGATTAGTCATAGTGCTTTAACCCTTCCAGAAATATTCCCTTAGCATTCATCTTGCATCATGCACTACGACTCATCATGGTGTCCATGACAATCAATACTAATGGGCTTTATGCTGGCTGCTGGAGGCCATTACAGAGAGGCGTGTGTATCTCTGTAGTCTATTTGTTGATGCTCAAACCTCACACACGTTCTTCTCAGGATAGTTGATGGAAATGTTTACAAGATGCATATGTGTACTGTATGTCCAACACGTATGTCATGAGGCATGTGGTGTTGTTTTGTTGCTGCGAGATCAGTGGGTTTTTCACATTCATACCATGATGCAACTGTAGTGGAGATTTTTTTCTTTGTCCGGGTTGCGAGCTAATATTGTACTGTTGCTTATCATTGCATCGTGTCATACACATACAGCGGTGTATTAATCATCTGTGTGCATAAGCTTTAAAGCCATATTCTGTCTGCACATGATGGATAACCTCCTGATATCCCGGACACGAATAAAGCCAAACAAGTGTTGACAAATCTTATGTTTATTACCCAGTACACTCCACTAATGTGATTGTGATTGCTCAGCCTGTGGACTGGTTGCCTGGAAACCTAATACGCTAGGCAAAATATTGGTACTTATTGTAACTTTATAATGTATAGCAAGCTAGTTAGCACAGCATGTGTTTTAGTACGGACTAAAGAAATACAAGAGAGTTATATTTTCACTAAAGTCCGTAACGATCGCATTTACCCCGATTAGCATAATGTTAAAACCACTGAAGGGTGAAGCGAATAATATTGATCTCTTGTTACAGTGGCACATGTTAAGGGATGGGATACATTAGGCATCAAGGGAACAGTCAGTTCTGGAAGTTGATGTGTTGGAAACAGGAAAAATGGGCAAGTGTAATGAGCGACTTGGGACAAACTGTGATGGATTGACGACTGGGTCAGAGCACCTTCAAATCAAGACTTATTGCGGGATCCTAGTATGCACTGCAGGGTTTCCCGCAGAAATTTTGTTAGTTAAGGCGGTAGGGTTGGGCGGGGGGGTGGCTCCCGGGGGGCGGGGCTTCTTTGTGAGAGACCACAGACTCTGTACTACGTTTAACAATTATTAAAAACAGGCACGTGCAACCTAGCTAGCAGGTGAAGAACTCAAACAACAAAATCACCAGCTAACTTACTTTAAATTTGCAAGAACTATAGACTAATACAATAACAAACCCAATAACAAACTTAAATAAACCCAAAACATAAGTCCACTTACAGTTCTCACGGACACACGTTTTATCAACTGGCTAGTTATCCTCCAGACAGTGAGGGACCAAGTCTTTCTCTCATTTCGGCCGTGTGGCGCGCGTGCCCGCTCGTGGTGTGAAGCGCGTCCGCGCTATTCTCCGAGATGCACTTGACGGCCTTTTGTGCAGCGGAATTTTTATTTTTTTTTGGACGACCTAGTTAAGGCGGTAGGGTTTCCCAGCTTAGGCGGGCCGCCTGAACTGCAAAGTGCTGCGGGAAACCCTGCACTGGTTAGTACATAGTAAAAGGTTGCATCGAGCATCGGTGTGATGTATTGGATAAACAGTTCTCATCCTTGGAGGCTTTGCCTTGCAACCCTGCAATTCTGCTGCTAACGTCTTGGAGCCAGAAACTACAGCACACCTTCGGAGGTCTTGTGGAGACCTCAACTTTGTGGAAACACTGACAAAACAAAGAGAAGCAAAGTTTCCTGAGAAATCCACCTTTTTTTTTTAATTATTCCGCTTGTTGAACCTTTGCTAAAGTTAGCGCTCTGTCTAGTCAGTGCCAACATGAGACCTACTTGAATAGTTTTGACTTTCTCGCAGTCCTGAGATTTACCTTAACAACCCGTTCAGACACTAAACAAATTCAATTTCCCCATACGTAAAGAATTTATAGTCTGTTTTCTGCTGCATTGTCTCTAATTAACTGTAGTGGAGCGTTCCCAAGCCTGATATCTTCATTGTGCATCGTAATGTCTAATTACCAGAAATGGGGGACTCGAGTCATATGACTTGACTCGAGTCAGACTTAAAGGCAGGGTCTCCGATTTTTGAAAGCCAATGTCAACATTTGAAATCACCAAAACAAACACGCCCCTAACCCAAATGGGTCCCACCCCTGTATTGATAGCTCCGCCCACACATACATACATAACCCAGGCAAATAACGGAAAGAAATGTGTCTTTATCTTAGCTGAAGGGAAGAACAATACGACTGCAGATAAACAAACAAGCAAAAATGACACACAAGCATAATCATGCAAAGGACGTCATTTATTAGTTCTGTGAAACAAAGCAAAACCAACGTTACTCACCTATCGAGAAGGAAAAAAGCGCCACGGCGTCTTAAGTAAAGTTGGCTACATGTTCACAGATTGGAGTTTCCCGAGTCAATAACTCCTGAGCTAAACGCTGTTACTACACAAAACTCGGTTGTAGCTGCCTCTCTACATGACTACGATAGAAAAGAGGTGTTATTTGTGTAGTAACAGCGTTTAGCTCAGGAGTTATTGACTCGGGAAACTCCAATCTGTGAATATGCGGCCAACTTCCTGCTCCTTCAGTTCTCTCCAGCGCTGGAAAGCTGATCCTATATTAACACGTCCTACTTCTTGCCTTATCGTAAGTCTTTCTTCACTTTCTTTCTTTGTTTTTATCCTCCATGTCAATGTTAAAACCGCTTTCTGCTAATGTCACACGTGCACTGAACACACTCTCCGCCCATATTGACAAGACACGCCCCTTTCTGCTCATTGGCTACACGTTTGTTTTGATTTTTGTTTTGATTTTTTTTTAATTATTCGGCCAGACAGTTTTCTGAAGCGTTTCTCAAAAATCGGAGACCCTGCCTTTAAGTCGCAAATTTGAGACTTGAGACTTGCTTGAAAAATATTTAAAAAAAGACTCGACTTGACTTTGACTTGACATTCATGACTTGAGACTTGACTCGGACTTGAGTTAAATAACTCCGAGATGGGGGACTCGACTTGACTCGAGTCAGACTTAAGTCACAAATTTGAGACTTGAGACTTACTTGACAAATATTAAAAAAGACTCGACTCGACTTTGACTTGACATTCATGACTTGAGACTTACTTGTGACTTGCACTTGTGTGACTTACTCCCACCTCTGCTTATTACTAGCATAGTGACAGCAGGTGGAACACGACGGAAGAGTGCAGAAGTGAAGCACACGTCATGTGCACGTGTGTGAGTGTGTGTGTGTGAGTGTACATCCTGTGCTCACACTCTGGAATGATCAGATTTTTCCTTTTTCTGTGAGGACACCAGGTTTAGACGGGAATAAAATCCGGCACGAATGCGGCAGCTTTCCACCTGACTGGTTTTAACTTTACCTCATACAGCAGATGTCACAGATAAAGACACTGAATTGGCATTTAAAGTATAAATATATATGGAAATAAAATAGAGAATGTTCTTACATACATAAATACATAATGTTCATTGTGAAGTAAATGATTACAGAGTTTCATACGGCTTTATAGAGGCAGGGTTCAGATGCAAACCTTTGTGAATTGGTCTGAAAAAAAGTAGGTTAAACTTCATGCAGGCTTTGACTTCATGCCTTTGAAAGATAATGGTGCCTATTGACTCGACAACTAAACAACAAAGCTCTTTATAAAAGATTAAGTGAAAGCGAATCATTAATTTTACCGGTTTTAATTCAATTGAGTGCTTCTTATACTTTTTTTGGGCTGTCGTCTAGGTTCAGACTTATTGCTATAAGGTCAAGAAAACGCAGCACTTTTTTCTTAATCGCTAAACATCATACAAAATCCTTACAAACAAAATGATCACCTCAGAATGTCTTGTTTGTTCCTGCGTCCTCTTCACTTTCTAAGCAGCTTAATAAACATAATAGATCATCTGTTTTCAGATTCGGAGCTCTGTAGTATGAAGGAGACTGGTTACCTAAGAGGTCTCATTCTCACCCTGTCTGATTTTGTGTCTTTACTCTGAACTGAATAGGACAGTATCCGTAGCCCTCTGTAGTCCAGGCACGGTCACTTGTGGCCACTTCTTCTCTTATTCAGACTCTAATACTCCTGGAAATGCAAAGAAGATTCTGCAAACAAGCTACATAAACAAAACCACTGCCTCATCATCATCGTCTGATTCTGCCGTCATTGCTGACATCGTTTCCCTTCTTTAACTGTACACCATATAGTCAAGTGCAATTATGTAACCAGCAGCTTCAGAGCAACTTATGAATATGAGCATCAGCGTAATCTGAATTCATTCAGTTTTAACATGAAGTCTTTTCTGTAATCAAATGTTCAGAGATGGAGATTGATTGTGGATACTGCAGTCCAAAGCCATTTCCATGGTCTCCTAAATGGTACTGTTCTCAGCAGCAGTCAGCAGCCTCTAAGTGATGAGACTCCATACAGAATTATTGCGACTTTAGCCCTATTCGGACGGGATTAGTTTTATGTGGGGATGTGGGGGTAAAGTAATTTATTACCAGAGCTTCTCTGTGATTTTAGTCCTGTCCGAATGTGCCATCTCGGTAAACATAACGGACAATGTCAGTAAAGATTACGGCGACTTTTACCTTCTGTAAAAAGGTCCGGAAAAATGACCTCAGGTAATACTAATCCCGTCCGAATAGACCCGCTGTAAACATGTACGGTAAAATTCCGTCATTTCCTGTTTAAAAGTAGTTTTTGGCGCGTTTTGCAAGCATGGAGGCGCCATGTTGTCTGTTTGCGCATGTGAAGACAAGGAGGTTACTGTGGTGCGTAAAGCGAGTTACCCCTTCCCACTTCTGCTAGTTTTACTGAGATGTCTTGTCCCGTGCAAATTGGCCAATTAATATTACAGACGTCCTGAGGTAAAATTGCATTACTCCACGTCCCCACGTAAAACTAATCCCGTCCAAATAGGGCTTTAAACTCTGATTTGCATTCACACTGAACCCCTTCCTGTTTAACCCTAATACATTCCGCAGTTGTGACCTGACTTGATATCAGATAGAACTCTGATGGTTTCTCAAGGGGTTCCTCTAGTTAAAATCTTCTTTTATTTGATTTAACTGATGAACTAGATTACTTTATGTGAGCTTAGTGGTTAAGGCATTGGATTACTGACTGGTAAGTTGCACGTTTAAGTCCCAGCTCTGACAAGCTGCCACTGTTTGGTCCTTGAGCAAGGTTTTTAACCTTCAACTGGTCAGTTGTATAAATGACAAAAATGTCAGTCGCTCTGGATAAGGGCATCTGCCACATACTGTACATTTAGGCATCGTTCATATTTTCAATGTAATATGTATTGTTTATTAAACCACTTCATTGTTAGCATTAAAATGATCTAAAAGATTAAAAAAAAAAAAAAGCAGTGATTCATCAACACACTGTTTTTCATGTGATATAAAAATTTGTAACAGCCCCTGAGTCTCTTCTGACTTTTTGTGGTGCAAGTGGGAGGGGTACGAGTTGACAGATTCACCCACAGGGTAAAGAATAAAGGCTTCCCAGCACAAAGAAAAATTTTTTTCCCCCTTCCTCGATTCATCTGCTTTTTTTTTTCATATGTCTGCCTGTATCTGTCCTCTCCCTGTGGCAGGCTTTGGGATTTAACCCTCTCACGTTACTCTAATCTTCTGTGAAATTGAGCGAGATCTTGCATACGATGTCATGCAATGGATTTATTTCATTTATTTTGGAAGGGCATTAAAGGAAATAACTTGCAAACAGATGTCTGTTTTTCCTTCATAGTGTTATATTTAGCAGGTAATCCTTGTTAAATTGAGGACTCTCTGGACTTTCCCCTTTCCATGTCTCGTGGTGTTATATTTGGAGTGTAGCCTGGAGGACCTTTGATGCTCACCCATGTAGAAGTTGTAATACTGTCTCATGCATTGTTTCTGTACACATTAAATGTACTCACACTTGGCACTGGAATATTTAGGAATATTTAGTGGTGAGCACTTTTGTCTCATTCCTCTAGGCTTGGGGTTTGATTCCCATCTCCGCTATGTGTGTTTGCATGTTCTCCACTGAGTACTTCGGTTTCCTTCCCCAGTCCAACATATACGTTTTACTGAGATTTGAGACTGGTATCTTTAAATTGTAGTCAGTGTGTGTGATTATACCTGATTGGCTGGTAGCCAACCAAGTGCTTGGAGTCGCTCTGGGATAGACTCCAGTTCCTTGTGACCCTGTTTAAGATGGTTTAAGTGTTACAGAACATGGATGGATAAACGATTTTCATGGAAGTCTATGCAGTGATGCAGAATGATTTGAAAAGAGAATAAAGAATCTGTGAACACACAATCTGATGCTCAGAACCTCTAAAGGCCACTGGGACACCTACTTCAGTGTCATTTCCTCCACATGCTGTGTGTGTGTGTGTGTGTGTGTGTGTGTAAGCTTGCATCTTCCTCTAGGGATCCGCCTCGTGCCTCTTTCTACGAAGGTATGAAGTATAGGAAATGCAGTGGTGGATTCTAATGCACAGGCATGAAGTAGGGCTGGGCGATATGGCTGAAAACTGTATCACGATATCAGTGTTTCATTTCAGTCGATATCGATAATTATTGATATTTTTTATGACCCATTTTAAATAAGGACCAGGAGAAAAATATATTCCATTTAAACCTTTTTATTTTAAACTTAACCTTCCTCTGATCATAATGCCCTCAGTTATTAAGACAGAAATGTCAACAACCAGGAAAACTGAAATAATTAAAATGTAAACATAAGTCTAAAGTCACGGTTACTGAAGAGGAATCCAGCAGACCAGCACGAGACAACGATATGGCGCAACCAAACCTGATACTGTTACATGATTGGCTGTTAGTGTGTCACTCCCTATGTTGCTAGGTTACCAGAGAGTGAGTACCTTTTGTTAATGCAACCAAACTTGCTTCGCAACCTCTGTTTTATTCCGACGAAGAATAAAAAATATCGAACGTTTTATAGAACACATTTTTTTATTGATAGCGATCACGTGTCTATCACGATACATATCGTAATCGTTTTATCGCCCAGTCCTAGCATGAAGTGTGTAAAAACAGACTTGGCCATCAAAGGTTTAGAACAGAAATATCTTGTAGCTCTGTAATTCGTGAAAGCTGCTAATATTCCTCTCAGTCCTCCTTCTGTAGGGTCTTAGAGCAGGATGTGCTGCCTAGTCAGCAGCTTTCTAGAAACTTCAGCAACCATCTGGACAGGCTGAGATTTATACACGGAGTTATTAGCTAGCTACAAAAAAGTGGATAGTGGAGACTATTATGTTTTGCCCAATGCCATGATTTAGTTGCTTGGAAACTAGACTATAACATGGTATGAAGAACTAGTTTTTCTAGGTAAGGGTGTTTCTACAGATTAATGGAAATATTATTGTGTTTGAACCCACAACATGTTAGCAAGATCTTTGTCAGCTATGTGATTTGATGTTCTGACCTTGCAAATAAAAGTATTATTTTAATGTAATTAGCATCTTGAGTTGCTCTCTATGTTTAACTACGAGGTGTGTTCGAGCTAGCATGACAGTTAAAGTTACATGACGGATGAAAATTGTGTCGAGCTCCATATGTGTAAGCGTTTAAATGATACTGTAGTTAAGCTACAGCACTGATGTCAACATTAAGCATGTTGAGTTTAAGCATAGCTACATAGCAAAGAAAACGTAACTACCTGTATCATTCACATTCGTGGCACAGTTGCAGTGCAACCGAACCCAGACCGCGTGGTCTCTGCAACTGGGCCACGAATGTGAATGATATTCGTTCTCTGGTCTGCACTTGTTCAGGATGTACAGCAACCTGTGTGTGCGTTTAGCCGCTCGTTATTGACATCGTTAGTTTTCACAACTCACGTAAGACTGTGAGTCACAGTGGAACGTTGTGGACTACAGAAGAAGTGAGATGCCTTCACTGCACATAATAACAAAATAATAATATAAAAGTCGATATTTTTGTGTTTTACATGTGCGTTTGTGATATCAGATGAAGGAAAAAAACGCACCAGGGTTCGATTGAATCGAACTAAAGACTCTGATCTCAGCAAACATGTCCAGTGTTAAAACTCCCTTTAATCCTGTAAACTTACTTTGTTTGTTCGTAGTATGACATCCTAAAAGGTACATCTTTTATATCTTTAGTGTATATCTTTAGTAATGCTGTCATTGTACGCTAACAGATAAATGACGTTCTAAAGCTATGAAACAACAAAGACAAGTTCAGTTTAGTTCTGTTGTGTTGTCCAGACTAGCTGTTGTCTGTATGTTGAGTTGTTTTTTCGCTGATTAAAGCAGAGGACACATCGACACTATCGGCTTTGCTTTTTTTTTTTCCAATCTCCTATCTATCATTAATAAAGGTACGTGGTTGCGTGACTGCTTTTCGAACAGCTAAGGCTGGCACTTATAATGTTTTATTATAGTGCACTTATTCTTATAATGCGATATAAGTAAAAACCCATACATTCAGACCCATCGTTATAAATGCTTGGTCATACATTAGATTTCTTTATCTGATCTAGAACTGATTAGAAAGCAGTATTTGGGTCAAATAACTTGCCAATTCATCCTCGTAACGTGATCTCGGCATGATCCCATTCCTTCCTGTCAGGATCTGTCAGCATACAGGGCAGCCACCATCTGCTGCTGTATAAATAGCCAACGCTCTGTTGGTCTCTTGTTCTTTCCCAGAGGTTTCAACCTCAACGTTTCTCTCATCTATACCTCTATAGCAAGAAGTTTACTATCTATCATGATACGTTAGCTTTTCCTGTGCACTTTATGAGCCCTCAAAATGGGGAACTTGACAAAGAGTAGCTGGATGAATTGACCCTTGCTCCATAATTCTACCTCACCATGGCTGTGAGGAAGCATCATTGTGGTCTAAATAAGGGTGCAGGCCCTGTACAAGCGTGTCATAACAGATTACCTAACGCAGGCTTTATTGTAGACTGGCCCACTGTATTCTTCTCCAGCTTTCTTGTTTCTCTTTGTCTTTTCGCTCAGCAAAGTGAAAGCTATGTGGGCTGCATTCCGAAGCGTGACTGAAGACCAAACCCACAACGATCGTTCGGAATCAAAGACGAGACCCAGATTGTGTCTGTTAAAAGACTCTCTAATTCTCGAACACTTGGCTCTATAAACACATTTAGGCCGTTTGAAACCGATAACGAAAATGAAACAAACTTTACCGTTGTGAAATGTGGAACGCTGTAAAAGTTAGCTGGGGACCGAGACAGTATTTGACAGTCCATGATTTGTTGCTCACGGAAGAAAACGTGAACCGTTCACGTGTCAATATACAGGGAGTGCAGAATTATTAGGCAAATGAGTATTTTGACCACATCATCCTCTTTATGCATGTTGTCTTACTCCAAGCTGTATAGGCTCGAAAGCCTACAACCAATTAAGCATATTAGGTGATGTGCATCTCTGTAATGAGAAGGGGTGTGGTCTAATGACATCTACACCCTATATCAGGTGTGCATAATTATTAGGCAACTTCCTTTCCTTTGGCAAAATGGGTCAAAAGAAGGACTTGACAGGCTCCGAAAAGTCAAAAATAGTGAGATATCTTGCAGAGGGATGCAGCACTCTTAAAATTGCCAAGCTTCTCAAGCATGATCATCGAACAATCAAGCGTTTCATTCAAAATAGTCAACAGGGTCGCAAGAAGCGTGTGGAAAAACCAAGGCGCAAAATAACTGCCCATGAACTGAGAAAAGTCAAGCGTGCAGCTGCCAAGATGCCACTTGCCACCAGTTTTGCCATATTTCAGAGCTGCAACATCACTGGAGTGCCCAAAAGCACAAGGTGTGCAATACTCAGAGACATGGCCAAGGTAAGAGAGGCTGAAAAACGACCACCACTGAACAAGACACACAAGCTGAAACGTCAAGACTGGGCCAAGAAATATCTGAAGACGTTTTATGGACTGATGAAATGAGAGTGAGTCTTGATGGGCCAGATGGATGGGCTCGTGGCTGGATCGGTAAAGGGCAGAGAGCTCCAGTCCGACTGAGACGCCAGCAAGGTGGAGGTGGAGTACTGGTTTGGGCTGGTATCATCAAAGATGAGCTTGTGGGGCCTTTTCGGGTTGAGGATGGGGTCAAGCTCAACTCCCAGTCCTACTGCCAGTTTCTGGAAGACACCTTCTTCAAGCAGTGGTACAGGAAGAAGTCTGCATCCTTCAAGAAAAACATGATTTTCATGCAGGACAATGCTCCATCACACGCGTCCAAGTACTCCACAGCGTGGCTGGCAAGAAAGGGTCTAAAAGAAGAAAAACTAATGACATGGCCTCCTTGTTCACCTGATCTGAACCCCATAGAGAACCTGTGGTCCATCATCAAATGTGAGATTTACAAGGAGGGAAAACAGTACACCTCTCTGAAGAGTGTCTGGGAGGCTGTGGTTGCTGCTGCACGCAATGTTGACGGTGAACAGATCAAAACACTGACAGAATCCATGGATGGCAGGCTTTTGAGTGTCCTTGCAAAGAAAGGTGGCTATATTGGTCACTGATTTGTTTTTGTTTTGTTTTTGAATGTCAGAAATGTATATTTGTGAATGTTGAGATGTAATATTGGTTTCACTGGTGAAAATAAATAATTGAAATGGGTATATATTTGTTTTTTGTTAAGTTGCCTAATAATTATGCACAGTAATAGTCACCTGCACACACAGATATCCTCCTAAAATAGCTAAAACTACAAACAAACTAAAAACTACTTCCAAAAATATTCAGCTTTGCTATTAATGAGTTTTTTGGGTTCATTGAGAACATGGTTGTTGTTCAATAATAAAATTAATCCTCAAAAATACAACTTCCCTAATAATTCTGCACTCCCTGTAGACCTAAGTTTGATATGTCTGTAAGTAAACGTTAACAGTTCATTCCTGGCATTTAGCAGACACACTTATCCAGAGTGACTTACAATTTATTTCAATTTATACAACTGAGCAATTGAGGGTTAAGGGCCTTGCTCAGGGGCCCAGCAGTGGCAGATTGGTGGACCTGGGATTCGAACTCATGACCTTCCGGTCAGTAGTCCAACACCTTAACCAGTTTGAGCAAAACCTACACACTGTAGCACACACAATAACTATAATCCTGAATAAATAATCCTGTGAGCTTTACATCTTCCCAACATAAAGCACACAATGTACTTTTCCTAGGTTTGGTTGTATATATTCTACAAAGCAGTCACAGAGCAGGAAAATTAAATGGCAGCCAAAAAAAAAAAAATACCATCACAACACCATCTTGGAATCAAGATAACGTGACCGTTGTACGTCAGCATTTCTCCACTTTCGTCTCCAATGAAAGCTCTTTAAAAATTCTTTTTGAAAAGGTTGTTTTCAGCACTCAAGGTCCACATGTGTTGTGGAGACTAATGACGTCAGTAACGATCACAGGTTCCGTTACACGAGTTGCTTTCAAAGGAATGGGCACAGTTCCATCGCAACCAAACTCGGACCAATTCCCACAGGAAGCCTCCGGTACGGTACCGAAGTGAGCTTCCTGTTCCACGTGACCACTTCCACCATTACCACATTTCATGTGAATGCTGCCCTTTTTTCAGATAAAACGGTCAGTAAGAAATCCTCCTAATACACTAAACTAAGTGCTGCCCTTTCACATGTATACTGCGTTTTTGAAGCTGTTCATATGCACTATAGTTTACTGTACGTTCATTTCTTATTATAGTAAGACCTGCTTCCATTCTACCGTTATTAAAGGATTGTTCCCAGTCAAGGTCATGCTGTGAAACTGCGTAGATGGTGAGGAAAACATTATTAACGCCTCGTATTTTCACCTTGAAAAGGTATCTTCTCAAAATGTTCTCCGTCATGGTGATTTGGAGCTGAGCTCAGCTGAAACCGGTTATTAAGCTACTCTCTCTAAAGCACTTCCTGCGCTTCGGATAACGTCTCGATGGTGGCGTTCTCGTCATCTAGCCCCGAGGTCAGCGAGTACAGCAGGACCAGTTTTATGTGTGTATTTGTGTGTGTGGCAAGAATGAGCTCCCTCGTTTAGCTTTCCACTTTAAGATCCATCGTGCTGGATGGATGCCTGTAGATGCCTTCGCATGTGTTAAATCTCCTGGTGTTAATTTGTTTTCCGATCCACGTTCAACATCTGCTCGCTGCGTTTACAAGTCTATATTTGAAATGTATTGGGTTTGGGCAAACCGGTCAAGCGAAGGCCAAGTTGGATGACTTGGTGAATAAGTAGAATGATGTATAGCACTGAAAGCACAGCGAATGACGCTATGTGATCTGTCAGAGCCTATATTTTTACACAGCTCAAAGCTGCTTGATGTTTATTTCTTCTTCCTCTTTTCCACATAAATTCTTTGATGGCTGTTAAAAAATAAATTAATAAATAAAGGTTCTTGTTAAATGTCCCTCCTGCCTTCGATCGGCGCGGAGATGAAAGCGGACGAGCTCGTTATCTTGCACCTTGTTGCGTTGAAAAAAACAAAACACCCAGCTCTCTGAGGCACAGCATGGGGCTGCAGGGTTAATTGCATGTAAAATGTGTGTGTGTAGGTGCTTGTGGCTGTCTAGAAACTTGTGCTAACTTTTCTACTGACATGGTACAGGCCACCAAGGAAACTTTTTTATTTTATTTAATTTATTTTCTTTTTTAATTAATTAATTATTTTATCCCCCCAGCATTTTTTAGTTGTTTGTTTATTTTTTTTTTTCAAGATTTCTTTTTCTTTTTATTAAATTTATTGGTCACATATACACAATCATACGCAAGTACGACATGTAGTGAAATGCTGTTTATGGATTATAAAAATAGAATAAGGTCAAAAAAGGGATGTTTTAAAAAATAAAATTCAATTAAACTCGATTCAATTGAATTCAATTAAAGGCCATTAGCTGTACATTAGTCTGGAGGAAAAATAAATAATAAAAAAAAGGCAGCATATATAAAAAAAAAAAAAATGACTGGTGATTAACAGTAATATGTGTTCAGTTTGGGTGCCGATTTTATTGGATAAAAAATACAGAGTGCTTCGCAAAGAGTCGCAAAGAGGTTATAAAGTTTCCTTATAGCTGTAGTGAAATTGTGTTTATTGAAATTTAGTTTCTCATCTCATGTTTACGTTTAGTGACGCCACCAACACTCATATTCAACATATTGGGTATTGTGACAGATTTGCACACTAAGAGACTCAGTGTCTGTTGTAAAAATGCTATGCAGGAAACAATTCATTTCAGATTTTTCTAAATAAACAGTTCTATGGGTCACATTTGGTTTGGCCAGAAATCCAATGATTCATGAATTACAGTTTTATATGCTGTATATGTTAAATATAATTATCTCATTGGCAGGGAGAATAAGATTTTGAGATGTTGTCATGACAACACAATGATCGTCCCAATCCCCTAACGTCATTGATTCCTGGTTCCAGACCAGCAGCTTTTTTTTTATTGCTTAATTTTCTTTTTTGAGTTTTTTGATACAAAAGTTTTAACAGAAGATTGTGCTCTGGCATGTGGGAAAAGAGTTTTGCATGACTTCTTTTTTGTTGCCATAGGCAACATGGATCTGTGTCCCGGTCTCTGTGTCCCGGTCTCTGTGTCCCGGTCTCTGTGTCCCGGTCTCTGTGTCCCGGTCTCTGTGTCCCGGTCTCTGTGTCCCGGTCTCTGTGTCCCGGTCTCTGTGTCCCGGTCTCTGTGTCCCGGTCTCTGTGTCCCGGTCTCTGTCTGTACATAAGTGTGTCTGTCTGTGTGTCTGTACATAAGTGTGTCTGTCTGTGTGTCTGTACATGAGTGTGTCTGTCTGTGTGTCTGTACATAAGTGTGTCTGTCTGTGTGTCTACATAAGTATGTGTGTGTGTGTGTGTGTGTGTCTGTACATAAGTGTGTGTGTGTGTGTGTCTGTACATAAGTGTGTGTGTGTGTGTGTGTGTGTGTCTGTACATAAGTGTGTGTGTGTGTCTGTACATAAGTGTGTGTGTGTCTGTACATAAGTGTGTGTGTGTGTGTGTCCATCCATCCATCCATTTTCTACCGCTTTGTGTGTGTGTCTGTACATAAGTGTGTGTGTGTGTCTGTACATAAGTGTGTGTGTGTCTGTACATAAGTGTGTGTGTGTGTCTGTACATAAGTGTGTGTGTGTGTCTGTACATAAGTGTGTGTGTGTGTCTGTACATAAGTGTGTGTGTGTGTCTGTACATAAGTGTGTGTGTGTGTCTGTACATAAGTGTGTGTGTGTGTCTGTACATAAGTGTGTGTGTGTGTCTGTACATAAGTGTGTGTGTGTCTGTACATAAGTGTGTGTGTGTCTGTACATAAGTGTGTGTGTATGTATATATGAGTATGTGTGTGCTGTGCATGTGCAGTTAGATACGAGGAATCAGCAAGAGTTTGGAGAGTCATGTGACAGTAATGCGACAAGCTACCATCACTGACAGTTAGTGTGATATTTACATAACAATGAGCTCTGATTGTGTGATTGTGTGCAGCTTGTTTTGAGAGGTGAAGCATAATTAACTGCCTTTTAAATCAGAATTTGCTTCGTGAAGGTCTGTAGCTTCACACTAATCACGACCTGCATGAACAGAGCAGGCTTGGGGAAGCGTTGCATTACCATTTCACCAATGACCTTGTACTCAATCAGCACAGTCCATTAACGCGGCGGTTTATTTTACCATGTTCACCTTTAGCTTCGTTCACTGTGCCAGCGAGACCGATGGACTGCACTCACGTTCTTCATACATGATGTCCTTTTGTACACAGTGCACTTTTAAGCAGCTTAATGTCTAAGCTGCAAATCCTAATACTTCCATTAAGAACCTTTATGGAGTTTTCTGGAAGTTTTCAGTGTAAAATTCTGCTTTATTTCAAAAGGCAGATAAACGTATTATCATTTTGAACTGTAAATAGGAAGTAAATGCTGTTTCATTGGAAACAGACACAAAATTGTGAATGTAAGCTGCTGATTCTCACAGTGCCGTGTGGCGGTCGTCTTGGTAACCTTAGCTGTTGCCATGGTTTTCAAGGATTGACAAAAACTAAGTATGAAAGTAACTGTGTGTGCATCAGTATAATCAGAACGGATTTCAATGGATATTTGTTTAGGTTATTTAACAGGACACATCTTATTTTGATTAGGGTTTGTTGTGTGTGTGTGTGTGTGTGTGTCATATCTCTGTGGCTGAAAGCAGATGGAGAGAGAGAATGAGTGGGATGAGGCGTCGTGAGTGAGCATGAATCACCTTCAACGTCTCTCCTTCTATTCTCTATGAAATGAAAAAGTAAGGTGTGTGTGTGTGTGTGTGTGTATGTGTGTGTGTGTGTGTGTGTATGTGTGTGTGTATGTGTGTATGTGTATGTGTGTGTATGTGTATGTGTGTGTGTGTGTATGTGTGTATGTGTGTATGTGTGTATGTGTGTATGTGTGTATGTGTGTGTGTGTGTGTGTGTGTGTGTGTGTGTGTGTGTGTGTGTGTGGCACCCAAAACAGCCCTCCCTTCACACACAGTATCTGATGAGTGCAGCAGGCACTTTTAGACTCTCTGGGCTTTGTGTTCCAGGAAGAGTTCTCCGGTCAAAGGTGAGATTGCTCCTAATTTAGCTTGGCTTTTTTCCCGAACCTCCTTCATGACCCGATGCTTTAAAAGGTGTCCTGCTCTGTCCTCACTGCCTCACATGAACTGCGAGTGAAGAAAAAGACAACGTGAGTCTGATCTCACCTGTACCTGTACGACCCCATGGCTCCTTTGTTCAAGCATCACGCTCCCACAGGAACAACCTTCACTCAGATACCACAGTTTGCTTTTCTCATCGAGCAGTCAGGTCAATTGTTAGAGGAGACAGACAGAGAGAGAGAGAGAGTTAGGGGACTGACTCAGTGCACTGTCTCGCACACATGCACTCTTTTTTTTTTTTTTTCTCTCTCTCTCTCTCTCTCTCACACACACATACACACATGCACTCACTCACTCTCTCTCTCTCGCCCTCTCTCTCATACGCACATACACACATGTACACTTTATCTCTCTCTCTCTCTCTTGCTCTCTCTCACACACACAAACACATACACACATTCTCTCTCTCATACACATACACACACACTTTCTCTCTCTCTCTCTCTCTCTCTCTCTCTCTCTCTCTCTCTCTCTCACTCTCTATCTCACACACACACACATGCACTCACTCACTCTCTCTCATTCTCTCTCTCTCTCTCACACACACTCTCACTCTCTCTCTCTCTCTATCTCTCTATCTCTTTCTCACACACATACACTCACTCACTCTCTCTCTTGCCCTCTCTCTCATACACACATGTACACTTTATCTCTCTCTCTATCTCTCTCGCTCTCTCTCACACACACAAACACATACACACATTCTCTCTCTCATACACACACATACACATGTACACTTTCTCCATCTCTCACTCTCTATCTCGCTCACACACACATGCACTCACTCACTCTCTCTGTCTCTCTCTCTCACATACACACATTCTCTCTCTCTCTCTCTCTCTCTCTCTCTCTCTCTCAGCTGCATTATTGATGTGTATAGTGAGATTAGTCAGTACAAGCAGCTGAAGTGCCTTTGATGCCTAATTAGACAGTTGACCTATCAGACATGCACCAGTCTTAAACTTTCATATATGCCACATATCCATATGTCATTTATCAACCTGCATGGCAGTAGCTTTACCTATAAAAAAAAACATTCACAGTTGTTTGAGAAAATGAATAATACTAATGAATGAGCTTTAAATCACTTTTGCATCAGCTGTCAGTTTTTGCATATCTCTGATATCATGATGTAATATCACTAAAGTTATTCACTTCAACACAGCAACATGACATTTCAAGTCATATTTTTTTGTCATATTTGTTTATTACCGTGTAATCTTTAGATTAGGAAAACACTTCCTGGCCACTTTAATAGGAATACCTGCATGTCATGTTTACATTAATGTTCATATCAGTCGTCAGAACAGAGGCAAATGTCATCTCAGTGACTCTGATAGAGATTGGTGCTCTCTTGGCATTTTCACACACAACAGTCTCTAGATTTTATACAGACAAATGAAAATATCCAGTGAGCATCAGTTCTGGGGGTACAAATACCTTAAAGAGTACAATGAGCTGTAATTAAGGCTACTGGAACACAAATGACGACTCTTTACAACCGTGGTGAACAGAAAAGCATCCCTGAATGAATGAGCAGTGCTGCTATTAACGTGCAGGAGTTTATGTTGTTCAGTTACTTCATACTGTGATCATTTTCACAGAGAGTTCAAAATAAAGGATTATTTTCGATCGGATAACACTCATAATAAGAAACTGAGCTTTGCCTGTTGTATAAAAACCATATGAAAGTGAGATACAGTACAGTCTGACTCTTGTGTACTGTTCCAAGCATGTCTGTGCTGTCTCTGCTTTCTCCATATCGACATGCTCAACACTTTAAACTGCATTATAATAAATTTTCCCTGTCTCACAGCTGATGAAGTGGTGGTTCTGGCCCTGACCCCCTTAACCGAAACCCAGGCTGCGAGTGTTTCTCTTCTGTTTGGGCCGTTGCTAAGTCAAGAGCATGCTCTTTAAATTCATCAGTCCCTCCTTCTTCTCCTCCTTCTCCCCCCGCTTCCCCCCCCCCCCAAAAAAAAAGCCCCCACCACTACCACCCTCCCTTTTCCCACCAAAGTATTGCTCGTGGCTTCAGCATGTCGGCAAGCTCTGACGCAGTCATTCACAGGGACTTCAGTAGCAGCTGGCCCCCTTTACGACTATAAATATCCTACAGTACATTCCTGAGGCACGGCCGTGCTGCGAGGTTTATCCCCCTGCCGCATCGCATGTAGGGACAGAGAGAAGGCCCGGTTTTCCAAACTCACTAAATACCAGACATGGATGCACATTCCTGTTTATTAAGACCGCAATGCAACAAGAGAAAAATATGGTGTGTGTTTGTGTGTGTAGTGAGGGAGGGAGGGAGGGAGGGAGGGAGGGAGAAAGGAATGTGTGGATTGAGGAGTGGAGGTGGGCAGAGGAGAATGAGATGAGGGAAAATAAATTCAACACAGCTGAACTCATTTGTGAAGTAATGCATACATAATCATATAAAAATAATATGAGAGACAACAAGACACAGGAAGGGAGAGAGAGAGAGAGACAGGAAGGGTGAAAGAGAGAGAGACAGGAAGGGTGAAAGAGAGAGAGACAGGAAGGGAGAAAGAGAGAGAGACAGGAAGGGAGAAAGAGAGAGAGACAGGAATGGAGAAAGAGAGAGACAGGAAGGGTGAAAGAGAGAGAGACAGGAAGGGTGAAAGAGAGAGAGACAGGAAGGGAGAAAGAGAGAGAGACAGGAAGGGAGAAAGAGAGAGACACAGGAAGGGAGAAAGAGAGAGACACAGGAAGGGAGAAAGAGAGAGAGAGACACAGGAAGGGAGAAAGAGAGAGAGAGACACAGGAAGGGAGAAAGAGAGAGAGAGACACAGGAAGGGGGGAGAGAGAGAGAGACAGGAAGGGGGGAGAGAGAGAGAGACAGGAAGGGGGGGGAGAGAGAGAGACAGGAAGGGGGGAGAGAGAGACAGGAAGGGGAGAGAGAGAGAGAGACAGGAAGGGAGAAAGAGAGAGAGACACAGGAAGGGAGAAAGAGAGAGAGAGACACAGGAAGGGAGAGAGAGAGAGAGACACAGGAAGGGAGAAAGAGAGAGAGAGACACAGGAAGGGAGAAAGAGAGAGAGAGAGACACAGGAAGGGGGAGAGAGAGACAGGAAGGGGGGAGAGAGAGAGAGACAGGAAGGGGGGAAGAGAGAGACAGGAAGGGGGAGAGAGAGACAGGAAGGGGGGAGAGAGAGAGAGACAGGAAGGGGGGAGAGAGAGAGAGACAGGAAGGGGGGAGAGAGAGACAGGAAGGGGGGGAGAGAGAGACAGGAAGGGGGGGAGAGAGAGACAGGAAGGGGGGGAGAGAGAGACAGGAAGGGGAGAGAGAGAGAGACAGGAAGGGAGAAAGAGAGAGAGACACAGGAAGGGAGAAAGAGAGAGAGACACAGGAAGGGAGAAAGAGAGAGAGAGACACAGGAAGGGAGAAAGAGAGAGAGAGACACAGGAAGGGAGAAAGAGAGAGAGAGACACAGGAAGGGAGAAAGAGAGAGAGAGACACAGGAAGGGAGAAAGAGAGAGAGAGACACAGGAAGGGAGAAAGAGAGAGAGAGACACAGGAAGGGAGAAAGAGAGAGAGAGACACAGGAAGGGAGAAAGAGAGAGAGAGACACAGGAAGGGGGGAGAGAGAGAGACACAGGAAGGGGGGAGAGAGAGAGACACAGGAAGGGGGGAGAGAGAGAGAGACAGGAAGGGGGGAGAGAGAGAGAGACAGGAAGGGGGGAGAGAGAGAGAGACAGGAAGGGGGGAGAGAGAGAGAGACAGGAAGGGGGGAGAGAGAGACAGGAAGGGGAGAGAGAGAGAGAGACAGGAAGGGAGAAAGAGAGAGAGACACAGGAAGGGAGAAAGAGAGAGAGAGACACAGGAAGGGAGAAAGAGAGAGAGAGACACAGGAAGGGAGAAAGAGAGAGAGAGAGACACAGGAAGGGAGAAAGAGAGAGAGAGAGACACAGGAAGGGAGAAAGAGAGAGAGAGAGACACAGGAAGGGAGAAAGAGAGAGAGAGACACAGGAAGGGAGAAAGAGAGAGAGAGACACAGGAAGGGAGAAAGAGAGAGAGACACAGGAAGGGAGAAAGAGAGAGAGAGACACAGGAAGGGAGAAAGAGAGAGAGAGACACAGGAAGGGAGAAAGAGAGAGAGAGAGAGAGACACAGGAAGGGAGAAAGAGAGAGAGAGAGAGAGACACAGGAAGGGAGAAAGAGAGAGAGAGAGACACAGGAAGGGAGAAAGAGAGAGAGAGACACAGGAAGGGAGAAAGAGAGAGAGAGACACAGGAAGGGAGAGAGAGAGACACAGGAAGGGAGAGAGAGAGAGAGACACAGGAAGGAAGCGGGAGAGAGACACAGGAAGGAAGCGGGAGAGAAAGAGAGAGACACACAGGGAGAAAGACACGGGAAGGGAGTGAGACATGCAAGAAGAGAGAGTGTGACCCACAAAGGAAGGGAGGGATAGAGACACAGAGGAAGGGAAAGAGAGAGAAGATGGAGGAAAGCCAGTGTTGACACACACACACAGCTGAAGTGCAAACTAAACACATGTTGAAATTACAACACGTTTTTCTGAGCAGCTGTTTGGTGTGAGGTTCCCTCCTTTTGTGTTAAACCTGAATAGAAAGTGCTTATGTGATGAACATTGTCAGTGTCAGTGCTGTGAAGTTACACGTGTCAGCCTGGGTTTCACTTCCTCTGTAGAGTTGCTGTTTTTTATTCCATATGATTTGCCTGCTGAATGATTCATCGCTCAATAAAAGAGAAGTAAAATCTGGTTCCTGGTTTCAGATATAATTATTATAATGATGAGACTTTTACAAGAGACAGGAATGTTTCTCAAATGCAACTCTGAATCTCTTTAGAAATAATTTTACAATAACATAAATAACTAGAACGTACATTTCCTGAAGAAAATGTGAATGGTGCGTCCACGTGGCAAGTTTCCCTCATTGTGCTGAGTGTTTGATATGTCACATGTCCATGTTGTGCTAATTTTTTATTTTCACGTGAAATCAAGTGACGTCACGTGACTTCATCAAATTACACGTGAGGAAGTTCCCCTCATTGTTCTGAGTGTTTTGATATGTCACATGTCCATGTTGTAAAACCTTTTTTTGATTTTGCATATTTTGGGGGCGGGGCTGCGGCACAACCGGAAGGCCAGTCGGTACACCAATTTAAAACTTTGTTCAGAGTATCACCCTAAAGGAGCTGGCCGAGTTTGGTGTAGATAGTTTAAAAGCTGGCCGAGTTATAAACCTCATAGTCTATGGGGAAAAAAGGCCACTTTGAGACCCGGTACCGGAAGTACCGGTACTCGGATCGCTTATAAAAGTCATAGCACACCTCTCCTCAATGAGCCGGTCAATTTGACACCTCATTCATGGGTCTAGGACAAAAGTTACGCGCTGAAGTTTTGTCTGGAAGAGTATGCAGGATAGTAATAATGTTGCTTTACAAGCACCATTAATTACTGTAAGGGATTTTTATATTGACCGTTTAATGTTCAGTGCGGATTTTAAAATGTTCCATCTAGTTTACATGGGATTGGGGGTGGGGGGGATAAAGTATATATATCACTTTTTTCTTCTTATGTTAATTATTTCGTAGCAAAAGATTTTAATTTTTGTATTTTTTTGATATTATGAGAACTAAAATCAGTGAAATTCTTTCTTGCTGTCCTAATGGAAGTATATTAAACTTAAACACTTGCACAGTTGATGAAGTGGTGAAGAAATGAGGGATGTGGTAACCTAGTGGTTAAGGTGTTGGACTACCAATTGGAAGGTTGTGAGTTCGATTCCTACGTCCACCAAGCTGCCACTGCTGGGCCCCTGAGCAAGGCCCTTAACCCTCAATTGCTCAGTTGTATAAAAATGAGATAAAATGTAAGTCGCTCTGGTGTCTGCTAAATGTAATGTAAATGTAAGAAATGATCTGTTTTACAAACTGTATCTAGTCCTAATTAAAAAAAAAAGTGTATGCTGTAGAAGTTTCAGGCATCTTGAATTAAAATCGTGTTAAATCTTGAGACTCGTTCTGATTGTATAATTTTAAGCCTGGTTAACCTGAACATGTTAATTTCTATTTAATTTATAACATATTTATTTCATTAGAAGTTTAAGACCCAGCTATGTGAATGTTAGTTTTGTAAAATTGTTGCTTGTTCACGTAGAACACTATTTGACAATTTTATCTGTATACAGAAAAAGAAAAGATCACACCGAGAGGTTTAAGAGGCTTTTCTATCTCACCACTGGCACAAAAAAAATGGAGCAGAGATATGGGTTGAGAGTCTTTAAGAGCGCACTATATAAAGATAAATGTTACTTTACGGTGTACTTGACTGCTTCTGTTCTGCTCTGTTCTTCTTTTTCCAGCTATACTGAATCCCAAAAACCCAAAAGAAACACCAAAGTCCTTCAGCTTTGACTACTCGTACTGGTCTCACACCACGGTAATTTCTCATTTCATGACCCTTCTCTTTCTTCCCCATCAGAGCAGAGTGTAAAAGCAATTCATCTTCATCCTTGAATAACATTCATGCTAACGTGTACTTTATACCCTCTGGTTCTAGCCGGAAGACCCCTGCTTCGCATCCCAGAGCCAGGTATACAATGACATCGGGGAGGAGATGCTGCAACACGCCTTCGAAGGCTATAACGTCTGCATCTTTGCTTACGGCCAGACCGGTGCTGGCAAATCTTACACGATGATGGGAAAGCAAGAGGAAGGACAGGAAGGCATCATCCCTCAGGTTCGTAAGGATCGTCTTCTTATCCGAGCGTAATGAAAGGAGGGAATAGGACAACAGAGGTGAATGAGTCAGGTTTATCTGAGCAGCAAGTGTAGCCTGAAGACATTAAGGAATTAAGCTCTGTGTCTCGAGCATCCAGCAGTTTGAGTTATTTGTGTGCTTTATCGATCAGTCTCTCCACGCTGCCTAATGCACCATTCTCACCCCTCCTCCTTTCCCCTTGCAGCTCTGCAAAGAACTCTTTGAGAAAATCAATGACAACAACAATGAGGATATCTCTTATTCAGTGGAGGTGAGTGACGCATGTCTCCTACAAACGTCCCTAAAATTACCTGGTGGGACGTGTGAGTGAAATTTGACTTCCTGCCTCACTCTACAAAAAAGAGCCCATGTTAAAAAAATAACAGTCTCACTGTGAGAAATAAAGACACGACAGTTCAGCAGACTGGTGTCACATTTCCTCCTTGCTCTGTGTCCAACCTCGGCACCACGACCCCGAGTAGGAGAACACGGTTACTGAAGACGAATGACAGAATAAAAAAAGCAAAGAAAACAACGAAAGCGTGACATGAAACAAAAAGCAGTAACCGATAGGCCAATAGTTCTGCGTCCATGTCGGCTATGATTTGAAGTTCGCTGCCCTTTTTCTAAATAAACCTTCCTTGCTGAATCTTACTGGATGTTTTCAATTCAGTAAAAACAAAAGAATAATTTTATTGCCACAAGTCTGTTAGAAACCCAACAGTGTCCTGACTAATCTTCTGAGTGTAGAGTTTTCTCCCACAATCTGAATATCTACATTCTTACAAGCCGTTGACAGGCAAAAATTATTTTATTTTTGGCCTTCGGTAAAGTCTTTGTCTATGTGTAGGTGGCATACATGGAAATTTACTGTGAGCGAGTGAGAGACCTGCTGAACCCCAAGAACAAAGGGAACCTACGTGTAAGGGAGCATCCTCTGCTCGGACCGTATGTCGAAGACCTGTCCAAATTGGCTGTGACCTGTTATACGGACATCGCCGACCTCATGGACGCCGGTAACAAGGCCAGGTGAGAACAGCAGCACTACTTTGAAACATTATTCCCATTGTTCGATTTCGTCGAGGTAAAGAAATCAATGTCAAAGCGTCTGTGTAGTTGATAGAATGTGTCTGGGAACATTTCTCTGGGATGTCTCGTTAGCGTGGGACCGTTAAGTAAGTAGCAATTCTCGAACGGAAGGCTGTGAATCTCAGTGGGACATGCAGTGAGTGTTTTCTCTTAAGGAAGCGCGCGTTATCTTTAATACTAATCCTACTGATGACTAGTGTTTTTCAGGTATTGGTTCTAGGTGCATTAGTATCCTTTGCTATATCCACAACCTAATACTAGTCCACCAGGTTCATGAGCTCTGTTACACTGCAAATAAAAGACTTAATAATACTAAACTAATATATGTTATTTAAACCTATTTTTTTTTTTTTTTTTACATTTATTCCTATAGAGAAGCATATTTATCTGCCAAAGGAATGTGTAATTAGTATCTATAGAATAATCTTAATATAATCCATAATATAAATATCTTATCTTTATGGCTGAATAATCTTATATCTGATTGATAATCATCTCAAAATAATATGAGATAAATGATTAATTAATTATATTTGAAATATTTTCAGTCTCAACACGAACGTGTTATTAAGTGAGGTTTAGTTCTCACCGTCCCTCAACTCCCCTCGTCTCTCTAGGACTGTTGCTGCCACCAACATGAACGAGACCAGCAGCCGCTCGCATGCCGTATTCACCATCGTCTTCACGCAAAGGAAGCATGACAACGAGACGGATCTGTCCACAGAAAAGGTCAGAACCGTCACTTCAACCTACGAAAGCGCACTTGCCGAGGTCGTCACTGCAGGGAGCGAGAGACGTCCAGCTAGGCCTGTGTGGAGCTTATTGTGTGATGGCTGGAAGCACAAAAGCACCTCTGTTGTGTCGGTGCATACTGTAGCCATTGTGTACTGTCACTGCATTAGTTTTTACTACATAGGCTGCTCTTAAACTTGAGATTTAGCCATGTAAAATATGACGGCGATAGATACGTGTAGTTTGGCTTATGAGAAAGCAAATCTGTCCTACACTTGGATGATCTGATGACCATTTGAATTGACATGAAAACAAAAAGAGTTTGATTATAAACGATCAGGAAGGTACAGGCTCTTTATTATGTACAGAACTATGGAGACCACCTTTATTCATTCTGCTGATTTGATTTGTCTCTGAAGTATGAATATCCCTCTGATGTCCTGTTTCAGGTCAGCAAAATCAGCCTGGTGGATCTGGCAGGCAGCGAGCGCGCTGACTCAACTGGGGCCAAAGGCACACGTCTGAAGGTACGCGCTCATTATAGCGTCCTTTGCATGTGGCCCAGAATTTTACAAGCACAGATGCTGCTTTAAAGAGAGAGACACTCTGAAATAACATTGACGCATCTGTTGCAACATGTCTTCATCACTTACAGTGAAGCAGGAGTTTGTAGTGCAATAATTTTAACTACGACTGCTTTTGGGACGGGGATAATTCTGGGCAAGTTATTTAAAAAAAAAAATTTCTGGTACAGTAACTAATGCAGAAAGAAGTTGTACGGTGACGGAACATTGAACGAAAAAAAAAACATGAAATTATGCCAAAATGCTGAGGTTTAAACGGAAATGTAGTTCTGTTCTGACGTACTGCTTAAAAGATTTCAAGATCCTTGTCAAGGAGCATTTAATTTATCAAATAAGTCAATCAGTTGCTCATTTCTTGTTTTACAGGAAGGTGCAAACATCAACAAATCTCTGACTACCCTTGGAAAGGTCATCTCTGCTCTAGCTGAGGTGGTCAGTATTATCAAGCATTATTATGGAGTCTATTAGTCTGGCATGGACTTTCTGTCTGTCTGTCTGTCTGTCTTTCCTGCCTGTCTGACTGCAGTGCTGTAAAACTGTGTGCTGTTTCTCTCCTGTGTGTTTCTTTCTCTCCTGCCAATGCTTCCCTACTCAGGATAACTGTACCAGCAAGGTAAACTGTGCTTCTGTGTTCAACCAGAATCCACTAACTCCTATTTCAGACAAGACAAACCATCAATCCCATCAATCCATGCATTGTCTAACCCTTTATTTTTTACCATCTTCAGTAGAAACCTCTACCCAATAACATTCCACCATTAGTGACAAGTTTGTTTTTCGAACTTTACCATGTCAGGCGTCTAACCATTGATCTAAAAAACACTGGATTTTAATTGCTGTTCTTGTGAAACAGAGCAAGAAGAAAAAGAAGTCAGACTTCATTCCTTACCGAGACTCTGTTCTCACATGGCTCCTGAGAGAAAATTTGGGTATGTGTGCTTAGCCACCGACATAAGATTAATCCTAATTAATAAGTAAAGTAATAAAACGAATAAAATAAATAAATATAAACGGCAATAATGTCATTTTTTAAAATTTATTAAGTTATTAATATTTTTATTGTAGGCTCTCGGTTTCTTCTGATATGTCCTGTTGAAGTGTTGTTTGTTTTTTTTTTTTCTTTTCAATGCTAAGATTAATGTTTGAAGGAAATAGATTTTTACTGCTAATTTCTTTTTGTTTCAGGTGGGAACTCGAGGACGGCTATGGTGGCTGCGCTGAGCCCTGCTGACATTAACTATGATGAAACCCTGAGCACCTTGAGGTAGATAAGGCCGCATTTCATCACGACCCTCGTCTGCTCTCTCTGTGCCCTGTGTGTTGGGTGCAGCGACGGGAAATTAAAATACCACAGAATTTAAAAATGGTTTACTCATTTTCATCCAGATTCTCACAAACAATTATGTTAATTATTTCTGAATAACTATGTGTAACCTGAAAGATTCAGCAGCAGGGTGTGCTATAAACTAGCAAGGTAGCTAACTGCTAATATCAGTGATGAGTATTAAAATATCAAAGTATTCAAATATCAACTATTTGAACAGATTTTAATATACCGTCTTATAAATCAGTAAGATGATGACAAAGCAATGAAAGCAACAATAGGACAAATGAAAAGATTTGGAAATCAAAAATATGACAAATTCAGGCTAGTTTCATAGCAGTTAGCTAGCCGACTATCTGCTAACGTGTTCCGACAGTGATAAAACCTGCACAGTGGGGAAAGGGCTTAGAGTTATTTGCATATTCATGAGAGGAAACGGGTAGAGATATTCCTAGACAGACTTTACTAACTTTATTAACTATATCTTATTTGAAATTGCATGTTTAGCATTAATTAGCTGCTAAGCTCCATTTTTTTCTTATTAATTAAATGATAACATGAAGTATTTTTTCCTCTTCTCTGTCTCTTTCTCTCATTTTCCATCTTCCTCTCTGTGCTTCGTGCTTCACTTCACCTCACACGTTTTCACACGCCCACAGATACGCCGACCGAGCCAAGCAGATAAAGTGCAATGCCGTGATCAACGAAGACCCCAACGCCAAGCTGGTGCGTGAGCTGAAGGATGAAGTCACTCGCTTGAGGGACCTGCTCAGGGCCCAAGGTCTCGGGGACATCCTGGACAGTAAGTCGAAGCACATCGTTTTCAGCAAGCCACCATTACACTTGCCCATACGACAGCACAAAATGTATTATACATCTGAACAGGCTTTCTTCTATCTTCCTCACTGCTGTGATCTAATCATTTCTTTCTCTACATTAGGGACTTTAGGCATCGACGGCTGCGGGGACGGCTACGGTGAGCTGAAAGAAACAGTGCTAATTTGCGCATGTTTGAATTTGACTTGCTGCTTTCTGCCGCCGTAGCCTGTTGCTCTGCTATGGCAAAAACACCAGTTTGACATAGTTTGTGTAGGTTTAGATGACTTTAGTTTGCGTTTTTATTTTGTTGTGTTATTTTATATAGGTTAGGTGAAGACAATACTAATTTGTTCAAATCCCTGCCTTTTCCAAAGCTATTTCAACTGCTTTTACTTAACATTACAACATTAGTTAGACACTTCTACTCCTAAGGTGTTTACGCAGGTTTGTTTTGCATTGCCGTAGCCTTCCCTACCGCTGATGCTTAAAGTCAAAATGATCATCATACTATTCATCTATTTAGATTTAGATATTTAAGATAATTCTAATTTTGTAGGTGTTAAAATTTGAAGGCTTGTTAGACCAGAAAAAATGTCTAGTCAGCGAAATAAAGTTTTTATTCCCGATAATTTAATCCGTGAAGGATTTAAATATTTAGTGTCATGTCATTTGTAAAATTATAGAATTTGGGTATTTTTGAATACTAGAATTTCCTGCATGCACCTTGTAGCATAAAATCAGGTCTTTTCATCTCCCCTCCATCTTTACGGTAGGTTAGTCACAGACTGCATCCTCTATCACTCTTCTACTCATCCGTCAACTCTGACCTTTCATCCTTCTCCTGTTTATCCCGCTTTCCTTCAGTCAAGCCACTTGGGAATGTTTACCCTGGAAGTGAAAACAAATGTGTGTGTATATGTATGACCTTGCATCATCCTTTCCTCTATTTCTCTCTCTTTCTTCTTTGCTGTTGAGAGCTTTAAGCATCGCTTCCGGCTCTCTCTGGAGTCAGACCTCTGCATGTCTATATTTCTCATTTTGCTGCAGCTTTAGGCACAAGGAGTTCCAGACACATTAGGTGTAGCTGGTTTCAGAGCCTGGGGGAGATGTATTGGGATGTTTTAGCACGCTGTCTGCATGCTGCGCACTTGCTGTTTTCCTTGTTTGACCGACAGATTGGGGTTGTGCAGTTTCAATCAATGACTAAAAACGAATGCACATCGCTCCACCTCTGCAATGAAATACGTCATGTGTAAGACGTTTTGGTAATCCGTGACTTCATTCCATTATGCGTAACAGGTCCATCTCTGAGCTGTACTCTATCATTTTAAGTCATTTAAACAAGTCTGGTTTGACTGCTACTAATAAGAAGGATAAAGTAACTCAAATAACTAATCTTTACAACTGTTGTGAGCAGAAAAACATCCCAGATGAGACATGAACTAACAACCATACCGATGTCAAGCTCATTGAGAACACGTTCTGATGTAGGAAGCTAAACTGAAGTTCTTGACTTGTCGCTATATGAATATATACGTTGTACTGATGCCATGTGATCATTGCAGGAATGTCCAGATGGTCAGATATTTACATAGGTGGTGGGTTTACACCAGACATCACACACATCCTGACTAATTTATTGCATTTGCAGTAAAGGAGATAATAGTGGAAATTTCATTTTGGACCAAATATTCCGTTACAGTCTTATTAAACCCCGACCTTCATTTCGACCCATTACATTTCTCTCTTCTTGCAGTTTTTTCTCTTCTTGCGGTTCTCTTTAGGTTTCTTTTATTTATCATGTAACTATCTATTACAGGTGACAGTGTTCACTCTGTGCCCTACAGGAGAAAAGGTGCATTAATTATTTAGTGTGCAGAAATACAGGTAGATTTTAGTGAGTTGCTGTGCAGTGTCAGATTGCTCTAGTTTATAACCTTTCTAACATTTAGACATTTATCACTTATCCCTTGTCCCGCTGCTTCCACCTCCTCTCTTTGTCTGTCACTATCTTGGTCTCGTATCCTGTTCCCCACACACACACATGCGCGCGCACACACACACTCACACACACACACATTGTGTTCCTCTTGAAAAAATAAATAAATAAAAAATCTACCATGGCTAAAAATGGAAGAAAAGAAAAGTTTCTCTTTTTTCATCTGTTCTGGAGTTCTTGACGTTCAATAAGAGGCGTGTGCATTCAGTTGCTCAAGCTTTAAAAATGTTTTTAAAACCCAACAGTATGTGCTAGCTGTTCAGATTGCATGAATCCTGCCCATGGAGCAGAAATCTAACTTGCAGCTGTAGCACCATGGAAGTTTCAGCAGAGAACCATTTATCACACAGGCGCTGAATAGACTGAAAAGGAGGCTGAAATCTCTCTCCAGCCCCCCAGGGAGAGGTTTCTGCAGTCCATTCTCAGTCACCTCAGATGCTCTCATGACTATTTTGTGGAGCTTTGAGGCTCAGCTCTCCAGCACTGAGAGCATGATGACGTTCTGAATGACTGGGGTGAATGATTAGTTTGTGTGTATGTTTGTGTGTGAGTGAGAGGGTGCGCGTGTGTGTGTGTGAGTGAGAGGGTGCGCGCGTGTGTGTGTGTGAGTGAGAGGGTGCGCGTGCGCGTGTGTGAGTGAGAGGGTGCGCGTGTGTGAGTGAGAGGGTGCGCGTGTGTGTGTGTGAGTGAGAGGGTGCGCGTGTGTGTGTGTGTGAGTGAGAGGGTGCGCGTGAGTGAGAGGGTGCGTGTGTGTGTGAGTGAGAGGGTGCGTGTGTGTGTGAGTGAGAGGGTGCGTGTGTGTGTGAGTGAGAGGGTGCGTGTGTGTGTGAGTGAGAGGGTGCGTGTGTGTGTGAGTGTGAGTGAGAGGGTGCGTGTGTGTGTGTGAGTGAGAGGGTGCGTGTGTGTGTGTGAGTGAGAGGGTGCGTGTGTGTGTGTGAGAGGGTGTGAGTTAAAAAGTCTGCTGAATCACAGTTTGGAATGGCAGCATGTATTTTCATATAACCCCCTTCCCCTTCCCCTTCCTCCTTTCTTTTCTGTCCCAGTCTCTTTGGCCTCTCTCTGTCCTGCTTTCTTCACTTCATATTTCTCCTCTTCTGAAGTAAAAGTGGTTTTCACACAGGTTCAGAACATCAGTTTTACCCTGGTGTGTTCACCTCCTCAGTACAGTTTGAGTAGTTCCTATTTCAGCCCCACCAAGCCATGTATACTTTCCATCAGATCTCCATGTCCGTATTTATACTTAATGTATTATGATTATTTGTTAAGGTTCCTTTAACGAACATTCACACATCATTCTATAGCATTTCTTGCTACATTAATATATGACGTGTGATTCTGTAATAAATAGAGTGTAATCATGGTCAGTTGCTGCGTTTTATCAAAGGAATAAAACACTTATCAAAGGACATCAATTGGATGTCACAATAATCACTGACAAGGTGGTGTGATACGATAGCAGGATGTCCTGAAGTGCTTTATTCCTCTTACAAAACAGCAATTTACCAAAAATGACTAATTTATGTCATTGACAAATACAGTAATAATTTAAAGTTGATTTTTTTTTGTTGTTGTGAAAATGTCTAAGAAACAAGTTATAGCTTTCATTACATCTCTCTCTCTCTCTCTCTCTCTCTCTCTCTCTCTCTCTCTCTCTCTCTCTCTCCAATAAGATATTTATTTATCTCTCTCCAATAAGATTTTTTATTTATAAGATAAATAAAAGCGCACATTTTCCTAGTGCCTGAAAAACAGAAAGAATAAAGTTCTCTGTCTTGAATAGAATAAATAAGTTAATACAAATCTTACTTGCTTATTTAAAGCTTATTAAATTTAACCCTTTAAATATTTGTTGTGGGATCCTTAATGTAAATCAGTACTATTTCATATATATATTTTTTATATAATTCTCTAGTATTTCTTCTGTATAATTTTATCAGATTTATACTCTACATCCAGGTAATACAGCACCATTTTCAGATTTGCACTGAACAACGATCGGCCTAATTATAGGACTAACTCTAATGAATTATTTATTTAATAACGTATTAAACTTGATATCCCCACCATTTAGTTGCATCAGTTTGAAATCTCTTACACAGCCATAGACCAGTGTGGAAACCACTGCTTTCTCTGCCTCATCTTTGGATCAGTGTGTTTGTTTTTGATTGTGTACTGTGAGTCTTACACTAGTCTTTCCTCCTCTTTCTTGTCCCTTCTCTCTCACTTTCTTTTCTCACTTGTCTCCACCATTTTCGCTCCTCTCTTCCTCTCATGTCCTCCGTTTTCCTCTGTGGCTCAAGACCTGAAAGATATTCACAACAGTCAGCATAGATACTTGCTTGCTTCAGAGAACCAACGGCCTGGCCATCTCTCCACAGCGCCTATGGGTTCCCTCACAGTCTCGCCGTCGTCCGGCTCTCTGTGCAGCCCAACAGGCCTGCAGTCTGTCTGCAGCATCCAGGAGCGCATCATGTCCACCCCCGGAGGAGAGGAGGCCATCGAGAGGCTTAAGGTACGTCAGTCAGCTACTAATGCTGAGCGATGTAAAGATATAATACAGAGAAATATAATTCAGTACGTTTTTCTGAACTAAGAAGTCCTGATGTTTTTTATTATTATTTATTTTTCATATATATATTTTACCTGAGCAATTTGCCAGTAGAAAATTGTTTGTAGTGTGTGATTGCGTGAGTGAATGGGAGTGTGTGTGTGCCCTGTGATGGGTTGGCACTCCGTCCAGGGTGTATCCTGCCTTGATGCCCGATGACGCCTGAGATAGGCACATACAGTACTTTCTATCCATTTATAGTTGCAGTATATCAGCGTTAAACAATCTTTCGCTTACATCTCTCTGTCCGTCTCTCTTTCGAAGTTAATAAAACAATAAAAATCAGCCTACCGGGTGCAGAAATGTCCACTGAGCTACTGGAACATAACTATAACTTATAACAGAAACATCTACACTGTTATTTAAAAGAAACTATTGTTAGTGTGGGTAAATCGGTGAAGTATCAGAGAAATAAAACACTTCAGTGATGCTGTTCCAGGGGAAAAAAAATCCACTCTGTATTTTTTTTTATATATTGTTTTCTTCTTCAATAACATGTTTTATTTCTTCAGTTATACAAAAGCGCTGTTGGATTCTCGAGTCTTATTGGTCATACGGCGTCTACGACCGCAGTGCCAGCTGTAGTTTAAACCACGGCTTTACTTTAATATGCCTCTTTTAATATTTTAACGTTTCTATAGTAACAGCTAATTCACAGACTGGTATTATGACCAATCCAGATAATTCAAGCCTGGCGAACAGATCGCATGAGACGTGTTGTGGTGATAAAAACTTTTTGCTTTCTGTGAGGAAGAAAAGTCACAGAAAGTCTTCGGGGTAACTTTGTATTAGCTGCATTTTTGTAGTCTTAAAACTTCTTGAGAGAGGAAAAGAGAAATGCGGTTACGTTGATGAATATTTCTAACAGCAATGACATAAATGAACATGAATTAAAATGTATTCATGAGCATGATGTGCTTTTCTTTAATAAAACATGGGCGAAAAGTGATAAAGGTGTTTTTTTTACAATTTTTATTTTTTAAAAATAATTTAATACTTTTTTTGCTAGCATAGTCTTTGCAAACCCAATGATTGTGATGTATATAGCAATCATGAAGCTAAGGGATACTTTGCTTTACCTTGTAGAGATCTAGGAAAACAGGCACAAAGTTCAGTCTATGAATGTCCTTTTAGCGCTAATCTGATTTTCAAAAGCCTTCTGGCTCTAAGGTTTGTTTACTGTGTTGCCATGATGAATATTTCCACCGAATGAGGTTAGAA
>NC_083478.1:6512500-6547500 GCF_030014155.1 Tachysurus vachellii | reverse complement strand
CCAAAAAAGGTTGGTGGTTAAAATGTAGACTCGTGATTATGCCGTTGATGCTAAATAGAAAGTATAATCCTGATTCTTTTTGGCTTTTAATAAAAGTAAAGCTGATTTTGTACAGCACTAGTATTTGTCCTGTGCGTTTGTCTTTGGTAGATATATTAAATAGTTTTGCTCTCTCCACAGACCCCTCACCTGGTTAACCTGAACGAGGATCCTCTCATGTCAGAATGCCTGCTGTACTACATCAAAGACGGAGTTACGAGGTATAAAACTCTCACTTTGCTCCTTTCTTCAAAACGATGCGTGCTCTCTCTCCTCCCTCATAGTAAAACTAGCTTCATGTTGGCGTCACTGGATTTCGGCGTCTCTCAAAGACGTATTTAATATTTTTCCTTTAGACTTCAACATATATTTATAATTCATTATGAATGTTCTTATACTTCTTTGTATATTGGTAATGATTCCTTGTGAAATGTTTGTTTATAATAATAATAATGCATCCTAAAGCTCTAATACCAGGCTATAAATAATTCAATGATATTCTTAAAGTTCTGGAAATAAATTCTCATATTTTTTGATATTTCATTGTTTTTGTGTTCAATTTTTTAAAATTATTTATTTATTTATTTATTTATTTATTTATTTATTTATTTATTGTCTTCATCTATCAAGTTAGTAGTGTCCTAATTTATTTTTCTAACAGGAATAATTTAACACATTGAATTTCCTTGATGTGCTACGGGATTACATTTTAAATAATGTACATGTATAAAAATAAAATATTTAATATTTTATAAAAAATATTTTATTTTTTTTAGTATATATTAGAAATGCTTTATAATTAATCACAAGTACGTATTCTAAATGCTGTGGCATTATAATGCATCGTGACACTTCATACATAATGACACTTAATAGGGCATTTAGGGAGTTTATAAATAATGCTTACAGGAATTATTACCAGCTCTCACTAAATTATATAAACAGTTATAGTGATTTATAGATATGGGCTTCATAGGAAATTATTTTTTTCTTTCTTTTCCTTTTTTTTTTTAAAAAACATACTACACTGATTGTGTGGAGCTTAAGCAGCTATTTCCAGGTCAGTGGTGCAGCTACATTTCCAGGCCAGCTGGTGAGTAATTTGTGCCTGTGTGTTGACAGGGTGGGCCAGGCCGATGCTGAGAGAAGGCAGGATATCGTTCTGAGCGGAGCGCATATCCGAGAGGAGCACTGCATCTTTCGCAGCGAGCGGAATGCCAACGGAAATGGTGAGTTAGAGGATCACTCGGCTACATTATTTGCAGAGACTCGCTTTAAAAAGGAAACCGTTTGTCTGTCCATTACTCAGTACGGCTAAAGCATATGATTTCAATCACAAGTTACAGATGCAGTAGATTATTTTTTTTAAGTATTCATTTAATCTTTATTCGTTTAATGCAGTGATTGTATTGCTGGTGCCCTGTGAAGGCTCCGAGACGTATGTGAATGGCAAGTGTGTGATTGACGCTGTGCAACTGCGCTCAGGTGAGTCTTAACGCCTCCAGTCACTCCGCAGTGCTGAGCTGTACTTTAAAAGCTTCTGTATGGAGTTAGCAAAGAATAAAGCACAATGGGGCATTCAGTTATAGGAAGATAATGCACATTGAGGTGGTGGAATTAACACTCTGATATTCATTATTTTTCTATAATGGCATGTTAAGACTGCTTTCATGGTAAATGAATGTTAAGTTAAAGTAACCCTGTTAAAAACAAACCCTTGTTTCCTTGTTTTTTTTTTAGTCCACTCACATTACACTCACCTTACATCATCTGCACTGATCTTTAAAGTTCTCCATAGACTTTTTCCTGATTATCTGTTTGAGCTCCTTTATCCTTACATCCCAACACAGACTCTCAGGTCCTCTCAGGTCCAGCTTGACTCACTGTACCACATTTCCACTTCTCCATCATGGGTGGTAGATCAGTTGTCATCAAACCTTTGGAATTAACTCCGATATAGAAATGAGTGTATATGAATTGTAAATCTGTCTGAATGGGGAAGTTTTACGAGAACTAAGATGACTGAAGTCAAGTATACTGATGTGTGCATGCGAAAGACACACGTGACGCTGGTGTTCCTTACACGTTTCTTAGGTAACCGTATCATCATGGGGAAGAACCATGTGTTCCGCTTTAACCACCCTGAGCAGGCACGAGCTGAGAGGGAGAAGACACCGACAGCCGAGACGCCCGTGGAGCCTGTGGACTGGACTTTTGCCCAGAGAGAACTTCTGGAGAAGCAGGGCATTGACATGAAGCAGGAGATGGAGAAGAGGTACTGCAGTGCCATTTGGTCATATTGGCTTTAGCACATACAGAACTTGTAGCACAGATCCTGATAACACTATATAAGATATATAACATCTAAATGATACAGAAACGCTTGCTCATGCTTGTGTCCTGATGTTATGATACCTTAGGCTTACCGAGATGGAGATCCTTTATAAAAAGGAGAAAGAGGAGGCTGATCAGCTTCTTGAGCAACAGAGACTGGTAAGACTGATTCTGTATACTCTCAGACTGAGATGCACCAAGAAAGATTAAGATTGAACCTGGAATTAAATCAAAGTTTAACCTGTTAATTTGGTTGAACCAGAGTTTGCGGTAAGATAATAAGAATTGCCATTTGCACCGGTTTTTAGCGTTCAAATTACAGCATAGATGCAAACTTTGAATCAACTTTGGCTCCATTCATTCAAGTTTAGCTTGAATTTTAAGTTAGGATTCATTTTAATCTTAATTCTAACATTCTGATTTAATTTCTAAAATGGAGTATTTTAGAAAAGCGATTTGTTCTTCAAAGCGAAGTCTGTCTGTAGATTCTTTGCTAGTTTTCAATATAGATAATGATTGATTTCTAGAGAAATCGTTGTTGTTTACTGTTTATAGACTGAGGAATCAATTAAAATAAATCCAATGTATGAGCTGTAATAGGCGACAAAGATATTAGTCCACTGATTGGTTTAACCGTAAAACTTAAATCGACATCTATTTATTTATTTATTTGTTTATTTTTAGCTCTTAACGTTGCTTCATATGATCTTTAATGGTGCAATAAATCTTCAGTCTTTTTTTGTGTTGGTTGTATTGTATTATTATCTTTGGTATTCATTTTGGAACCCTTTTTTTTCTATTTGAAATATTGCTTGTTTTGTCCTATATTGAGCGGAGACTTTGAAATAACGGTGTGCTTTTTTGAGGGGAGAGATGTGACATTCTGTAATGGTCACTTAGAGTTAGATTTTATGTTGCTAATGTTAGGAAATGAATAAAAAAACGAGCCCCCCAAGTCTCCCTCGTGCCCTGATGAAGTCCAACCAGCACTAATTCTGCACTCTGAGCTCTGACACTTCGAGACTTTTGTGTGTGTGTGTGTGTGTGTGTGTGAGAAACCCTTTTTCCCAGTTGCATGGCTGAACCTCTTTGCATGGAAATGAAATCCATTCTGACTGAATATCATAAAGAGGTGGAAATTACATTTATCCACCCTATTCCCGACATAGATGTAACGTAATACGTAATATAGCAAGATAAAAGTTTTTCTTTTTCCCCTTAAGTTTCTCATTAGAATTCTTCTTGTAGATTTGAAGAACTGAATCTTGCAAAAAAGCATCAGCAGAAGAAAAAAGGATTTGCATTTGAATTAATTCAATAAAAAAAACTGGTTTATCTGCCCCTATATTTGACCACAGCGGTTTTGTAAACAAATTACAAAACGATGCCGTTTGGTTTATTTCAGTTTCGTCTAAACGATGTATCTCTTGTGCTTTATATTCTGTTGCTGCCTTTGCATGGTCTGTTTTTAGTAGCATGATCTCTTTAACAGTACAGTTTCATTTCCAAGGTGTGCATAGAGCCTGACATTTAGTGGTTGTTGTCAAGCAGTGTTGTTAAGCTGGTCAACAATCTGTTGGCTTTTGATTTTGCTCCAATAGATTTCTGTTTGTTTTGTTCGAGTTTGCTGGCTCTTCAATGCAGTTGCTGATGTCGCCAACGCATTGTTATAATAACCCAAGATTTCTGCTGTAGTTGATGAAGGCTAGTGACAATGTGGTTTCTCATTGAGTTTACACACGTGTCTGATCGAACACAAAGGGCATGTGCTTGAACACAGTTATCTGTGCTGGGGTCTTAATCAATGATGACAAGCTCTCCAATGCTCCGGTGATCTCATCAAAAACAATCACACCAACACAACATGGTACTCAGACAACACACATTGCACTCATATCCCCATTTCAATTACGCAATCACCGTCTGTCTTCTGTTAGCATCTATGCTATCTGGCTACGATTTGTCCTGCACTCTGCATACTTGGAAAAAAAAAAATGAGAAACTGCATTTTCTCTCGACTAACTTCTTAACTGTAGTGGATGAAATCGATGCTTTTAACTTCCTTCCAGCCTGTCCTTCCTCTCTTTTTCTCTCTTTACTACTGACCCGTAATAAACACGCAAGAGTCTTCTAACCCACTGCTAGAGCTGTATCAACTCCAAAATCTCCATCAAGGACTTCAAATGAGGGAAATGCTCCAAAAATCAACTGGCTTTTTTTCTGCATGCCTCCGAAGCATGTTTCTGGTGCAGATTTCGAGTGCACAGAATGAAGAGGAGACGAGCAGTCTGTTAAAAAGTATAAACGGTCAACCAGAGTGACATCTGTCCCCTTTTTGTTGACATCTTGATCATATCATATGATTACATTTAATACTGATATGCAACTTGGGAACTCTGTGTAAGCTTAAACCTATCAAGCTTTTAAAAATGTTAAGATTCCTCACAGTAATACAGTCAGTCCTTCACTTTGACAATCTTCCATACTTACCAAACCTTTGGTGTTTGAATGCCATTTAGGAATTCAGTTTTATCAGGTAATTAAAGATTTTGATATAACCGGTGAGTCAATAAGGCTTTATTTATTTATTTATTTTTTTATTAAACCTGATCTAGCTGTTTTTGCAATTTATTAAACCCCCTTTCATCAAATTTTACAAATGCCAAAGTTCCCATTTTGCAGATCATCACTCGTATCCATTCCTTACAGAAAACTTTTCTTTTCATTTGAATTCCTCATTTTAATTTCTCCGTTTTGTTCGGCACTTTTTTGGTTTTGTTTCCTGTTTTGCTCTTTAAAGGACGGAGACTCCGATAGTGGCGATGACTCTGATATAAGGTCATGCGAGGAGAGCTGGAGACTCATCACCTCTCTGCGAGAGAAGCTGCCTCCCAGCAAACTCCAAACCATAGTCAAAAAGTGTGGTTTACCCAGCAGTGGCAAAAGAAGGGAGCCTATTAAAATGTATCAGATCCCCCAGCGCCGTCGCATCAGCAAGGATTCCAAGTGGGTGACCATCTCTGATTTGAAAATCCAAGCAGTCAAGGAAATCTGCTATGAGGTTGCTCTGAACGATTTCCGCCACAGCCGTCAGGAGATTGAGGCATTGGCCATTGTGAAGATGAAAGAGTTGTGTGCAACCTACAACAAGAAAGACCCCAACGAGCGAGACTCCTGGCGAGCAGTCGCTCGGGACGTCTGGGACACGGTGGGAGTTGGGGACGAGCGAATCGAAGACGTCATCACAAACGGGCGGGGTGTAAACGATATGGATGAACTGAAGGTTCACATAGATAAGCTGGAAGATATCTTACATGAAGTGAAGAAGCAGAACAACATGAAAGATGAAGAGATCCGAACCCTAAGGAACAAGATGTTAAAAATGGAGAAGGTGCTGCCTTTAATCTCTGCTGAGGGTCAACAGACAACTGAAAGCAATGGAGCCATGAGACCTCGCAGTTCCAGTGAAAGCAAGCCTCCATCCGAAGACAAAGGAGAAAACGAGCAAGGTGATGATCAAGACAAGATGTTGGGTGACGATCCCACGTTCCAACGTGGGCGCATGCGCTGGATGCGACAGGATCAGACGCGGCTGAAGAACCTCCAGCAGCAAGAGATCTCCAAGCAGCTTCGCAGGCAGAGTGGCCCACATCGCTTCATCCCACCTGAAGACCGCAAGCTGCGCTTTCCTTTCAAAAGCAACCCTAAGCATCGCAACTCTTGGAGCCCTGGCACACACATTATCATCACAGACGAGAAGGTGATTGAGCTAAAGGTTCCCAAAGAGGCAGTGCAGGAAGAAGACGTAAACGAAGAGGTAGAAAAACCCATTGAACCGACTCCTTCCACCCATGCACACCCACCTCTTCCCAGTCCATTAGTGCAGGGCAGAAGTAAAGACCTGGAGCAAGGCTTAAGCCAAAGACATATCCAAGGCCACAGGAACCAGCAGCTTCATGAAAGAGGACGTAGCAACTCCTTTAACAGTAGCCAGCGTGCCTCTGGCTCAATGGAATCCCTGCACTTCAGGGACAGAAAGCAGCAAATAGCCCCACAGCAGGCATTTTACCAGCCGCGTTACAACCAAAGCCAGCCTCATGCCTACCTTCATCCACATCATCTTCATCAGCAGCAGGTTCAGCAGCAGTTCCATCATCCCTGGCACTACAACATGGATGGCAGCTATAGCTACCACCAGCAATACACTCATAACCACCAGCATCACCACAACAGCTTTCAGACACCACCCCGCATGCGCCGACAATTGTCAGCCCCTAATTTGAAGGCGGGCCGGGAAACCACAGTGTAAATAGGAGCATGGCTTCTTTTTTGTGTATAGAGACAAATAGCACTATCTTTGCCACACCACAGACTTACAGAGACAACACACATCATTGGACAGCTTGTCCTCATTGATTCAAATGGCCAGGAATCTGGTTTAGGTTTTTTTTTTTTTTTTTTTTTTTTTTTTTTTGCAGTTGAGCATTATTTTACTCAGTGCTTGGTCTAAAATACTTCAATTGATCAATTTGATGTACAGTATAATCCCCTGATGAAATTCTGGAAGTGTTACTACACTTGTTTAAACCGGTGTAACTGCACCAGGAGGTCTTCTGAGCCATTTAAAGTATTTACGAAGTAGTTTCCCAAGTATTTCATTGGTTAGCCAAATTTTTGTTGTTTAGTCAAGCATTAATTATTAAATAAGGAATTTTTGAGGGGAAAAATAATCGTCACCAGGTAGAAGTATACCAGGTATTTTTTTTTTTAATTTGCTCAGTTTAAATAAAAATAAAATGACCTCTTGACATTTAGCTGAATAGGAATTTAACTTCTGCTGCTTTTCACAACATATTTTATATCATGATTAATCACTACTCTGCTATCAAAACAGACCTATGCTGGTCGTTACTTGAATTTCCTTTTAGTAGCACTACATTTATCATTCATCCTCCATATTTGTGTCAAAAAATATGCAACTGATATGTTTAAAGAATGCTGGAATAACTGTTTGAATGTGTTTGGACTCGATCTCCAGAAACGCAGCTAATATCCGGTTTTTCAATTTCAAGGTAATTCACAGTTGAAATCTATTACGGCTCATCGTGCTTTTTTTTTTTTTAATTCTTAAATTCAACTGAAGAATGAATTTAAATGTACTGTAGGTTCAAAAAGCCCTGATGTTTTTAAGAAAAGGGTCGAAGTTGTTCTTAAAGAGTGTTTTGAAACAATGAAAAAAGAAGTGCCTCAGCAATTTGCCATATAATTTGTATTAGTTTTCACCTATTAACTATTATGAAAATCATATTTTTATGATTTATCGACATATGGATTGATGTTTAATCTCACAAAATGTGCATGTATTGGTGCCTATTTTGTTTACCGTGACTTTCTCTTGTTGCATATATTAGCAATCGATGCAAGTCTTTTGGTAAAGTTTTCTGCAACTTTTAGCATTTGTTTTTGTTTTGTTTTTTAAGAAAAAAATTACCTTTTCGCTTCATGCTTTTGCTTCTGTTGATCCTCTTGACTGTATGCGACACTCTGATCTTCAGTGTAAGGTGGGTATGTGGTCTGGAGCACTAGAAGGGATGTAGGGATTGTTGGAGAGGCATTGAGTTCCCACAGGGACCGAAATGCTGTTCTAGAGCGATCGGCTGTTCTCTGTGCATAGAAACAGGATCCCGCTTCACAAGAGCACTCAAGGGTTCAGCCCAACTCTAGCTACAACCTCTGCATCTACATTCTGGTAGCCCGAATGTGTCCTCTCAGCCATGAAAACGCAGACAAAGGGTGTCTGACTGGACTGTTGCCATGGTTTCCTGCGGCTTGTTTTTAACATCCAAAGGAGAAAAAGAGCAATAGTAAATCAGTCTATGCATATCTTTTGAGGATACTTTAAAAGACGAATCAGAATGGATAGTGTTTTTAAAATGATAAGTCAGAGATTGTTGTAGTCTTGCTCTTTTAATTAAACCTGTCTCAAATAGTACAACTTACAAGTAGCACAACATTTACTCAAATCCCCCCCGTCACGGCATAGCTTTCATTTGAAGTTTCAATGAGAATCATCTCGTTTATGAACACGTCATCTTTTACTTTAACTCTCATGCTACTGTGTTGTCTTGTCTGAATATAATTATGTAATGAATTTTTGCTTTTGTTATAAAGCACACATACTGCTTGTGAGCAGAGCACTATACAGCTTGAATTTGTCTGTGTACCAGTAAAAAAAGGCCTTATTTCTATGTCAGTTTCAGCAATATTAAGGATTTCGTGTTGACCTTCTCACACAGACTAAACTGTAAGTGGAGATACAAGAAGAGTAAACTCAACTAAAGTGCTCTTCATTAACTGCCTTCCAGTGTAGATCAAAATATGCAACAGGCAATGCCTGAAATTTGCAGTAGCACGTGTGTCACTTGTCAGGGAGACTGATATTGTGGGGTTATTTTTATTTTCATTTTTTTTTAATGACTATCGCTCCGGTAAGGAATAAATGGTGCTGTCTGCAACTCCAGCTATCACAAACAGCACAGAGGATAATTCATAAACATGACATGAAATGGACAATGTATATTGTTTGTTAAAAAAAAAAAGTTTGTCAGTCAAAAAGACCTGTCAGTTTGTCTGACCTGTGTTTCTTTATACGCAGTGGTTATATGCAAGTGCCTCCAAATGGCCAATGTAACACGACATGTTGCTTTTTTTTTTGTCTTGAATCAGCATTTTGTGCAACTTTGGTGTTTACATGATTTTGCTGGTTGATTTGGGATAGCCATGTCACACTGTAGTCGATACTGAATGTCAAATAAAAAAAAAAAGTTCTGAATGCAGTTTCCACGAACAGTCTTGAACATACTTTCTGATCTTTTAAATATCTCGATCGTTGGATTTTATTTCTCACTTACTGACTCGTCATATTTGCTTCCCACTGAGTCCATTGAAAAATAAAAAAATAGATTGTTTAAACAATCTTGTTTAAACGATTGTTAACAAATAATCGATAAAAGAACATCATTAGTAGTGTACGGTGATTTATATCCAGCGTTCTTCCTTAACTTAGAACTGATGAAACTTGTGCCACTATGTAGCTGGAACATAAAATAGATATAATATAATATCAAAATTACTGAAGACATTTCATTCAAACTGGTATGGAAAAACAAATAGTATCCGCAGTTTATTAACCTTTAACGTGCGCATCGTTTGCCTCCACTTGGTGCTTTGTTTGGAATCACATTTTTATCCAGCTTATACAGGTGGTTTATCCTCATGCTTTAGAAGAGTGTAAGAGAAGAAACTCTTCCTTACCCTTAAATACATGTATGCACTTTTCTCTACCAAATATGAAGGTATATAAAGTTTTGGAATCTGGGTTTCTAGTAAAAAAAGTATTACTTGAGTAAAGAAGAAGTGTGTGTGTGTGTGTGTGTGTGTGTGTGTGTGTGTGTGTCTGTGTGTGTGTCTGTGTGTGTGTGTGTGTGTGTGTGTGTGTGTCTGTGTGTGTGTCTGTGTGTGTGTGTGTGTCTGTGTGTGTGTGTGTGTGTCTGTGTGTGTGTCTGTGTCTGTGTGTGTGTCTGTGTGTGTGTCTGTGTGTGTGTGTGTGTGTGTGTGAATCTGCATGTGATTAAAGCTTTCCTCTGTTCTCTGAGTAGCATAGCAAATGCGATGAGCTCATTGGCAATAGCTTCATGTGTGATGAATCATGAGCAGCAGGCAATCTGTAGCCCAGCTCATACACACGGCTTTCCTTCCTGACCCACTATTTCCTAATGTTGAACACACTGTGGTTAGATTTGTGTGTGTGTGTGAGTCATGATGTTGGTTTTGTGTTTGTTTTCAAGTAATATTACATTAAATTCCTCTTCAGTCTATAACTTAAGAGATTCTCATTCTGATGTTGCCTAGTTTGGGGTAACTACATTTTGGCTTTAATGTCTAACTTTGTGAGCCAGCGCCACTGATTGCAGATCAGTTAAATGACAGAGTAGGCGTAGATTTAAACCAGGGTTATAACTTTATTATACCTTTTATTGATCACCTATCAAGTTGCCTCAGTTCAGCCATAAATCTTGCAATAAAAGTAAACGTTTATAGCCGTTTATGAACTTAGAAATCGTGTATTTAATTTATTTACTTAGTGATTTAATGTTACCAGTGACTATTATGAATATGACATATTTATGGGTGGCATTTGAAGTGAATCTGAACAATGTTTGTACAGGTCATTTTATTAGGAACACCTGTACACCTGCTGATGCAGTTACCTAGTTGTGTTGCAGCAGCAGCACGACACATAAAAGCATGCAGATACATGTTAAAGCATCAGAATGAAGGAAAAAAAAAGTTGTCACTATGAGATTTACCGTGGCATGGTTGTTGGTAATTTTCACACACGAGAGCCTACAGAGATTACACAGAACGTTACGAAAAACAAGAAACCTAATGTGTTAGCTTGTTTGTTAGCATATGCAGAGAAATGTAGTAATTTATGAACATATTTGAATTTATGAATTTGATATGAACATTTATGAATTTATGAACATCATTTATGAACATATTGATCATATACATTTTGAGGGTTGTGTTTTTTTTTTCTTATTAAATGCAGTTAGCTTTATTTACCTTCCAACAAAATGATGATACCTTTAAGAGAATGACTACAAAACCCGTTGGAATGCTTTAATAAAACCACCTTTTTCACCTCATTTTTTATGATTAATGGATGAGTTTCATTCAGAAATGAGGTTCTTTGAACTGAAATATATTATTCATTGATTTTTCATCTTTTAAAGTGCAGAATTAATGCTGGAACTCGATACAGTAACAGGAAAGTATTTCATTTTATTTCCATGCATGTGGCTGTAATGGTTTTGGTGAGGTTAAAAATAATATAGCTAAGTTGGGCAGATGAACTAGAGTATAGTATAATCAAGACCGGACTTGATTGAATTTTTATTTGTGAAGGAGGGAAGGAAAGAAGGAAGGGAACTGAAAAGTGTATGAAGTTCTTGCTGAGTTGGGGTCCTGGTTGAACATCTGTTCACACCTGCAGCAGTGTTCATGTCTTCCTTCTCTGCTATTCCCCATCACACCTTTTTCCTCCAGGTCTACGAGAGCAAGCTACAAGAACTACAAAAACAGGTGGAGCAAATAGCAGAAACTCCCGATGAGGAGGAGGAGGAAGAGGAAGAAGAGGAAGGTAAGCCGTTATGGAAATGTCATTAGTCTTGCTGACTGGAGTAAAACATTCAGAGCAGGTATATTGTTAGTTTAGCTTTTTAAAGTGGGTACAGTATATAGTTACATTATTAGCTTTGTGTTTTCTCCGCAGTACCGTGGACACAGCACGAGTTTGAACTCGCTCAGTGGGCCTTTAGAAAGTGGAGATACCACCAGTTCACCTCACTAAGAGACCAGCTGTGGGGCAATGCAGTATACCTGAAGGAAGCGAATGCCATCAGTGTAGAACTCAAAAAGAAGGTACAAATCAGTAGAGTCTTTAACTGGTCTGCATGATTGAATGTCAGGATATTTTAATTTTCTTATTTATTCATTTTTGCTGAGTCAGCCAGTCAAAAATACTCCTTATCTCTCTTAACTCCTTAATTTGGGACCCATTGTCCCAAATCACTTATAGTTGAGTTCTCCATGCCAAATTCAAAACTACTTACATGACCCCGGCAGCAAAGCTCTTAGGATGAGCCAGACATGAGAGAAAGTCTTACCTAAACTGTGCCTATATAGTTTGATCCAGCTTTCCAGAACGTACTGTATACAGTAAAATGTCAGCTTAGTGGTTAAGATGTTGGACTACTGATTGACAGGTTGTGAGCACAGATAACTTCTCCTGCCTCTCCTGAGGTAAATGTCACTCTGGATAAGGGTGTCTTCCAGGAAAAAGTGTATTTTGCCTAGTATTTAGTGCTCCCCTAACAACTTTCGTAGGTTTTCCGTTGTCTGAGAGCTCGGCGTCAACATATTTCTGTTGTTTTCTTAAATAATTTAATTGAACGCTGTGCTAACAACGTATATGCTAGAGATTCTGGATTAAGACAGAAATATAAGAATAGCATAAAGTCTTGTATGTTATACTCCTCCTGAGATTAATAAGTGGACACTGTTAGATTAATGACAGAACCTCATCACTATTTACTGATGCTTTCAATTTAAGTGGCTTCACAAAACAGCTGAGCAAAGCAAAGAGTCTAATCTAAGTCTGTTTCTGCTGGGCTTTGATTTACTGGGCGATGTGAGGCAGCATATGGACAAGGTGATAAATCTGAGTGTTTAGTTGGGAGCTGTAAGAGAGCAGTGTGTAGGGATGGCGTTTGACTCCTCTGCTGTCCGGTCTTTAATGATTTACTCTCTGATTACGTATAGTCTCAGGTTGCTGCAGGTGGATTTTAAACCATGGGAAAAAGAGCAGACTCCTTCATTTTCTCATGGCCCGCTTCTCTATTTTGGTTCGCCATTAATTTATTTAATTTATGTGCTTTCTTTCTCTCTGCTTGATTTATACTACTGACTCATCTACTGCAGTGACTATTTTAGTGATTAAAATGAAAGGGTCACACTGTTTAACTGTGTGTTCTGTCTGTCTTTGAAGGTCCAATTCCAGTTTGTGCTTCTGACAGACACACTGTACTCCCCACTTCCGCCTGAGCTTTTGCCTCCTGAGCCAGAGAAGGAGCGTGACTCCAGGCCTTTCCCTCGTACCGTGGTGGCTGTTGAGGTCCAGGACTTGAAGAATGGAGCCACTCACTATTGGTCTCTGGAGAAGCTCAAGTAAGTCCACTAGTCCTCCAGCCAGCTGGACCATTGTTACATAAAGCATAAAGCTGATGGAGGGCTTCTCTCAAAGAGACTTGACTTGCATTTTAGTAGACTTTCAAAACAGCCACAATGTAATTGCCTGAAAATCAATGAAGCCCCATTTTAGCAGAACTGACCCTCTGAATTAAACACAGAGAACATGTAAATGCATGATTCAATGCTCTTTAGTTGAATACAATGTAAAGTTTGACCTCTGAGGCGACTTCTTGTTGCATTGTGTTTCCGTGGTGTTTCAGGCAAAGGCTAGAGCAGATGCGAGAGATGTATGACCGTGCAGGAGAAATGACATCCTCCAGTCAGGAGGATGGGGAGGGTCCTCTGACCGGCAGTGACCCATTCTACGATCGCTTTCACTGGTTCAAGCTAGTAGGAAGGTATGTTACTAATGTTACAAACTTATAGTGTGACTTTAGGCCTGAAACAACAGCATTCATTTGAGTTGACCAAAGTGAACAAAAACGTATATGCGTTATTAATTAATTGAAAACTTCATACAAAGTTAGACAGGATATAAATACGTTTATTTTAATGTGTATACACAGTGAGGGTGAATGGATGAAACGTTCTGAATAAAGTTTCCCTTTAGGAATTCTTTTTTATGAATCATTCATGAGTGGTTTGTTTATTTCACACCCCACTGCACTCTCAAGTAAACGAGGTGTGAGGCCTTTTGTTAAGAAATCATTTCATTTCATTTGTCATCTGTGTTTGTGTATTTTTGCTTTCACTGTTATAATGTGATATATTTTTTAATTCTTTCCTCATTTTTTTAATTACCCATCATGTGTGGTTTTTTTTTATCATTTGTTTTTATCACATATATTTTGTCATAATCACTTGTATTTTATTCAAATCCTTGTTTTGTATTGTCATTCATCGTTTACCTTATTTATTTATTTATTTATTTATTTATTTACAAAATGTTACTTCATTTGTTTCTGTATTCGTTTTCCTGAAATATTCATTGTGCATTGATTTTGGAATTCTGTTTCATGATTCATGTTCCTAGTTTTTAAGTTTCATGTTCCTGTAATTTGAACATTATGCTGTATAAGAGTAAAAAAAAATGCACTCTGCTCTGGAAAAAAGCAAAAAAAAAAAAAAAAAAAAAAAAAAAACCAACTTGCACTGTATTTAGCTCACCGATCTTCCATGGCTGCGTGAACGAGCACCTGGCTGACCGCACGCCCTCGCCCACCTTCTCCACGGCCGACTCGGACATCACCGAGCTGGCTGATGAGAGGCAGAGCGAGATGGATGATTTCATGGATGACGAAGCCTTCGTGGACGACACCAGCTCTGACGCGGGCACCGAGGAAGGCTCGGATATCTTCAGCGACGGCCAAGACCCCTTCTATGACCGCTCACCTTGGTTCACACTCGTGGGAAGGTTGGTGAGAGGGGAGAGACAGAGAGAGGGAGAGAGCATGCGGCTCTGCGTCTGCACATCTGACACACATTGCAGCACTTTAAAAGAGTGGATTTCATTAATGAAGTCATTTAATTATTTTAACTAAGCACAACATTAGCTGGTGAATGCTGTTTATGCACCATTCACTCTCTTAGGGGAAAATGCTCTTTGCCTGGATAATGCTTATAAATTGCTGAAGAGAAGATTGTAGGGTTGAATATAACAGGGTTTTTCTAAGTAGGATAAACTTGAAACTATACATTTATAAATATGCGTTTTTAATTGCTAGTCGTGGCTCAGGGTTCAATCACCCAGCACCACTAAGCTGACATCGTGCAAGGCCCTAAGCCCTCTGTGCTCCGGGGGGCGCTGTATCATGGCTGATTCTGCGCTCTGACCCTAGATTGAATGATAGATACAGCTGTAATAATATATTTAAGTCATATATTGTATGACTTTAAATATCAAATATATAAACAGCCTGTCAATTATTTAAAAAAAAAATCTAGAATTTATTCTATCTGTCATAACTAGCTAGTTTGTCAGCTTTAGACATGAAAATGAAATCTGAAAGCTACTAATATTTACTTGTATGAAACAACAATGAAAAAAGCTCTAGGGGAAAAAAATCAATACTTCTGCAAATTATTGCTTTAAAGAGCAGGTTGTAATTTTTAGAGCCCCCTGCAGCCTGTAATGAGAATTGCAATTGCTCTTTGATCAGCAACTGTGGAGATCATTTACAGGATAAAAAAAAATAAAAAAATTTGTGGAAAGAGAGTATTAATGCAATTTACAAATGCATGGTTTTATAAATGATCTCTAAAATTATGTAATAATAGCAGGTTTGGAAACGTGTTTAAAAAAATGACGTATTGCACCTTGTAAGTTGAGTTTCTTAGGTGCATGAATTTGAAGGCTTCCTAGTTTCAAGCTATTTTACAGGCAGGTCATGTAGCTTTCTGACGCTTGTTTTGATCAGAGGAAATGGACTCGAGCAGAGCTGGAGTAGAATGTAGAGGCTGCTGTCTGCTCTCCCTCCCTTCTGTGCTCAAAGCCTGTTTCTCCTCATACCATCAGAGCACTGACTGCATTAACCTCCGCCACTAAACCCTCATTCAGTGTCTTTTTGTCTTTTTAGTTTGGTGTGATATTTGCTTTAGTCTGTATTAAACAAATTTTTATTTGCCGTAGATTCATTAATTTGTCATTTTTGGATTATTGTTTTAATGCCTTGTCTGATTCTGTCTGCTGTATGAGGGAGAGGGAGACAGAGAGACAGACAGAAACAGAAGGGGTGTCTGGGTCGACGCAGGGGCAGCAGAGTGACGCAGGTTCAATGTCATTGCTGCTCTGCCAAGATCACGTCTTTGCCGTTTTAGCCTTCCGACTCTATTGCTGCACTTTAACGGTGCACAAAACAGCACTATTTGTCCTCATGCTTTTGGGGTTTAATTATATTATTTGTTGTTTTTTTTTTTACATTTTACAATAATGTCATTTTAATATCTCACATGCGAGGTCAAGTAGGAGACTGAGATCCTAAAATTCAAACTTTTCTGGGGGAAAGAAAAAGATAAAATGATCATAAGTTGTCATTGTGCACCCAATTGTCCTGATGAAAATGTCTCAGTTGGTTCAGATATAATTTGAGAGACATGATGTCTAGTGCTCTGTTAATAAAGTGCATGTAGGTCCTGCAGAGTGTGAGTCACCTTCAGTAACACTAACGGTTTGGTTCTGAGAAATGGGCTTGTGTGTATATCATCCTAATACATCTGTATGTTTCATTTGTGGTTGTCAGTGCATTAATCATTTGAGCTACTCCTCTTCCCTTAGAGCATTTGTGTACCTGAGTAACCTGCTGTACTCCGTGCCCCTGGTGCACCGCGTGGCTGTAGTGACGGAGAAAGGCGAGGTGCGAGGGTTCCTGCGTGTGGGTGTGCAGGCCATCGCAGGTGAGAACTGTCGTGCGGCGAATTCTCATGACTCTTGAGACGTAAAGAAACAATCAATCATGCATATTAACCTTCATAACTAATGTGAATTTCACTAATGTGAAGAAATTCTGAGTTACTTCATCTCCATTTAGAGAGAGATACAGCATTGAGTTATTTCTTTAGAGCTTCCAGCTCTCACATCTTTCAGCAGTTAATGGTGCCATTTTATTTTATTTCTTCTAGTAAATATAATGTGGAAAATAAGAGCAGAAAATAAAGAAATCAAATTACTAGTAAACCTGCCTTGTGGTCTAGAATGTTTGTTGTAACTGGATTGGCTTCTAGTTTGTCATTTTATAGACATGCCCCTAACTTTTCTTTACATCCTCTTAAACCTATATCAGGATTATTTGGCATGTTTATAGAATTAACTTGTCTTTTGAAAATGCGTTTGAAAGTTTGAGACCATGACAGCGCTTGCTAATGCTAGTTTTAATTAGCACACTAACTCAAATCGAACCACTTTAAATTGGGGGGGCTCAATGAGCACAAAATGTTCAGTCAAATGATGTTTAACACCAAACGTTTATTTAACGGACCTTTTTCCATAAATCTTACCTAATGCGCTATTCGGTTGCGTTTCAACTTTTATGCCAATCCAATCATCAGTACCATTATGGAATAACAGTAATAAACTACAATATTGCACCAATTAACAAATTCTCACCAGGTTTTCTCAACATTTCTCAAAGATTTCCATATTGGCTCATGCTCTTCGGGTCACCACACGATGAAATTGGATTGTTTTTGAATTGGCTTCAAGTTTTTCCATTGCTTTTTCTTACTTCTTAAGTTTTTGTTTCAGCTGATGAGGAGGCTCCTGATTACGGTTCTGGTGTCCGTCAGTCTGGCACAGCTAAAATCTCTTTTGATGACGAGTATTTCAAAAAGGTAAAACTCATTCTCGGGCATGATATAAAGCTGAACTGTAACTTTACTCCTTGTACAGTGCTCATTGTAGGATGATTTTTTTTTTGTCTGGAAACATTGAGAGAATACTGTATGTCTCACTGATGGGTTTTGAGCCTGTGCCTGTATGATATGCATGAGTGTTATTTTGGGCCTGGGCCTTTGCCTGGGGATTCGTAGAATTCAATTATCAGAGTGCTTTATATTAACTTGGACAAATAAGGCTTGACATTTTTGTCAGTGTGTGAGACATTTCAAGATTTTTTCATTCGGATCTTGTTCGGCGCCTGTTGAGGTGATTTCGGTTTAGTTTAGTTCTTGCTTCTTCTCTCTGTTTATCCAGACTGAGTTCTCTTCCATGGTTCTGACCCATTCTGGTCTTTCTATGGAGGAGTTGCGTATTGTGGAAGGACAAGGACAAAGTACAGAAGTCATCACCCCCTCTGAAGAGATGAACAGGATCAATGACATGGGTAAGAAAGGGGTTGAGGAACAGCTGGTGACCTGAATCATTCTGCAGCTCATGTGTTTAAAGGCATGTAGAAAAAGAATCATTAAAAGGGAACTTTAAAGCTTTTAAGACTTGCTTTTAAGACCCTCATAGTGATCTTAGCAAAATCCTCCTCATAGTTTACTCGTGTCTATATGTTTTATGTTTCAGATCTGAAGCTGGGGAACATAGATGGTAAGCTAGGCCAGTCAGACGGTGTGATTGGTCAGCTGGATGTGGGCAGCATCTTTACTTTCCGCGTCACTGTTCTGCAGGCCACTGGCATCCCCCCAGAGTACGCCGACATCTTCTGCCAGTTCAAGTGAGTCAGTCTGTCTCCATGGAAACCTCTTTCTTACACAGCGTTCTGTTAAATAAAACACGCACGCACACATCATGCTTCACTCTGTAAGCTTATAATCCTGTAATCAACAGCTTCCTCCATCGTCATGATGAAGCTTTCAGTACCGAACCACTGAAGAACACAGGAAAAGGCTCCCCACTGGGCTTTTACCACGTCCAGAATGTGAGTGAATATTAAATATAAAAAGGATTCCAAGAAATCTCTAGAAATTTCTATCTGGAAAATATCTAGATATGACGCATACATATGAATTTGAAGAGTCTTTTAATCTCAGTATTCTATACGTGATCAGCAATCGGAAGGATTTGAACAACTGTTTAAAGTAATTTCACAGTATTAGAAGGAAAACATTAAATGTACTCGGCTTTCTCACAAATGCGACCGGGTCGTTTGAATAGCTAATTAAGTCTAACAATGTTGACACGAAGCAGACGAATTACTTTAGTTTGTAAACGTTTTATGCTTTTGATACTGCAGAAATATAAGAAAAAATTATTCCATTCACATTTTCACATCAGTCAGACTCGAGTAAGTTATTCAACAAATAATTCTATTGTAGAAGTAAAGCCTTGAAATAAATTCCTGGAGTGTTCATTTAATTACAGGCACCGGTTCATCACATTCTCATAACTCTCTGTGTGACTTGTTTGTGCAGATTTCTGTGGAGGTCACAGAATCCTTTATCGAGTACATCAAGAGCAAGCCCATCGTGTTTGAAGTGTTCGGACATTACCAACAGCACCCTCTGCACCGTCATGGCCAGGATGTAATCAGGTACATCATCTCTGTTCACCGTTCATACGCTGCTGAATATAATTACAGCAACCAGAGTGCTAATTATGGAAAAGATTATTATAATTACATCGCTAGTCATTAATTATTAGCTTTTTTAATAATAGCTGCTTTTACTAGTTTCGGTTATTAAGATTATTTTGCACTGTCTAGGCAGCGATCTGATGATTGTTATTCTCTTTCTTTAGCCCTCCACAGCCTTCTAGGAAGTACTACCCTCCACCCATGCCTCTCTCTAAACCTGGTACGACTTTCATATTAATTAATGAAATAAAATCTGTCTAGCAGATATGTATATGCCCTTAATGGAATTATCATTTGCATGACATTTGCATAATCATCTTCAGGCCATTTTTACACAACCGTTGTCATATAATTAATTATGGATCATTAATTAACAAGGTGCCGCTAAGAGTTAAAATATACCCCCGAACCGTAATCTCAAGTAATCTGACCACAAAGAGCCGTGGGTTTTTTTAACCTGGCAGCAGACTTATTCCCGCCTGCTGGCGTTTGAGAGGAACATATCTCTTTTGTGACCAAAAATAAAATAAGAGGCTGTAGCCTTGACATGTCATCTTTCTGTGCACTGAACCGATCTATTGCCACAACTCATCATCTTGGTGCACAGCTGATCTATCGCTGCACAAATGTGCCACTAGCTGTGTAGACATAGATGATTGGAAAAAGTTTTATATCTCTTCAGTATGTGATGTATAGCATCTGCTTGTATGGGTGTTGCTCACAACAGCAGTTATAAACAGTGTGGTTTTTTTTTTTACTTACTCTATGCTGTACATGGCGTCTGCTGCTAGCATGCAAAGGCAAAATGCAGTAACCTTCAGGCCTGGGCTTTTAAAATCTATATTAATCTATCTATTTATTACATAAAAATTATGTAAAGCCCTATTTTAACCGAGGAAGTGTGATAACGTTATTATTATCATTATTCTAATTATTTCATTCTAAAAATTGGCAATAAAATGTACATCAGTTAATAGTAATTAATATCAATATGTACATCACATAACAAGATTCCTGTATGTCTTCTGGGAAAAGAAGTTTATTACTTTTCTTTAATGCAAAAATGCTCAATGAAGTGCTCAATACTGTGTCTGTGTGTTTGTTTGTTTTTTTTCTTTTTCTGCCTCATATCTCCATTTTTACATGCTTCCTCATTATAATTTGTCTTTGTCTCTCCATTTTTCCATTGCATTCAAAATTGCCTCAACATTGCCTCTGAGACAGATCATGCACGTAAGATCGAGCTGATCAGGTATTTGATGAGTGGCTATGTACACGGCCAGGTGCTGGAAACGCTATCGGAGCACGCTAACGCTATAGCTTCTACAGCCGTGGCCAGTTTGGAGAGTGGAGCAGATCAGCTGTCCCACTTCCCCTTCCTCCCTGTGCCCAATGGTCCTGTCCTCACCGTTCCCAAACACCATGGTTGGTACATGGTTTGCGTAGTTTCTGGAGTTCTGTACTGTGCATTGAGGTGCTTTGTAAGTGGCCTGTAGTGTTATATACTGTAGAAGGTAGTTACTTAGACTTGATCCTCTAGCGCCTCTTAATCGGATCCTTTCCTTTACACTTGGATGTGTAGCAGATTGTGAACAGTATCTATGAAGTGAAAAATCCTGTGCGTATAATCCTGAATATCTGAATATGAGCTCCTCTTTCAGCTGCAGTGGATTTTCTTGTGTTATTCCTCCCTAGCCATGAGTCCTAGTTTTTTTAGCTGCTTCTGCAGTGCAGATCAATTCAGCATAAGTGCTTTACACCATATGACCTCTAACGCAGGCCACTAAAGTAGACTTTCCCTCTTTTCCTCTGTGTACCCTGCCCTGAGCCAACTAGTTTTCCTTTGAGGCTTGTGCTCTATCTCTCAGCTCTACACCCATTAATGCTTTCACCATCGTATGACCGAGCAAAGCAGCACAGGAAGTTGGAAGTGCCTTGTCTCTTCCAGCAGCCACTGATTAGCATACATTATTACACAATATTGATCTTGTTAAGTGGCAGATCAGATCAGAGCTAATCTTTAGTTTGTACATGCAACTATATCCTACAGCACTTAGTGTACTGTATGTAACTTTCCCAAATAATTACAGTTGTTCCAGTTTCTCATGAACTTTAGTAATCTTTACTATTGGAATTGTTTGCTTAGTGCATTCTCTGAATTTGTTCAAGAGGTTCTGCTTCAAATGCTTGTGAATGATTTTGTGATGAGCATTTGATTTTCCTCCCATGACCGCAGATACACAGTGCTTTACCTGGGCTTTATCTCTAAAGAAGTATAAACACACTCGTAAACCATAGACAGATGATCCAAAACATTATAATGGTCCTTCCTGTGGCACCAAAACAGCTTCAGTCTATTGAGGTGTGGAATATACAAGACCTCTGAAGGTGTACTGTGGAAGAAGAAGCCTCATTTGTCATATACATTACTGTATACTGTAATAATTTTCTTCATATATCCCAGCTTAGGAAGTTGGGGTTAGACAAATGGTCAGCTATGATACAGCAGCCTGGAGCAAAGAGGGCTAAGGAACTTGCTTGGCAGTGCAGGGGCTTGAACTCCTAACATTAGTCAACAACCCAGAGCCTTAACCATCTGAGCTACCACTGAAACCTGGTATCTATAAGTTGCGAGATGGCACCTCAGTGGATTGTACGTCTTTAAGCATCAAATTGATCTAAATGGAATTTGGAGGCCAAGTCGACCCCTTGAACTCTTCAAACCATTCCCGATCAACGCAGTGAAGTGTGGCAGGACGTGTTTTCCTGCAGAAAGAGGCTACTGCCGTCAGAGAATATCACTGCCATGCCTAACATATATCCCTGATCTTGACATGCACTGTTATAATTTATAAGTTAGCAAAATTAAATAATTAATGTTTGCTGTAGATCGTGGCTTAGGGACTAACCTGGGTTATCCGTAAGCCTACCGATGTCATGCTTTATGCTTTACGAGCATTCATCATCATCCATCTTGTTTCATTAGAGGTTAATTATGTTTAAGCTGCCATTAAATGATCCTGTTTGAAGCAGTTACAATGCTTTGAGGTAGATGACAACTACATTACTGCAATAATAATTGGAAATACAAGCAAGCTGAAAACCATTAGATGGATAAATCTACATAAATGCATCAGTTTAATTCACTCTCACTTAGTCACCTCATAACCTATAGTAGCACTCGTATAAAACAATAAGCAATTATTAAAATGGTCTTGACAGGGAGACTGACTGAAAACAATTGGTGTTCGGTACATTTAATAGTATTTTGGACTTCTGTTATGTCCATCTGTTTTTTTTCTGGTACTACATTGCTCAGTTTATGTTATCTTTGCAGTTCCAGCCACCAAGCTGAACACCATCAGCAAGTCCAACCTGGGCCAGTGTGTGAGCAAGTATGATCTGCTAGCCTGGTTTGAGATCAGTGAACTGGAACCAACCGGAGAGTGAGTATATCTGATCTCCCTGCAAAATGTCTACGGTTCCCCTATTGTTTGTTTGTTTAAGTGAGAGTTCACTGCTTGTTTTTTCTTTAACAGGTATATCCCGGCTGTTGTGGACCACACTGGAGGTCTGCCCTGCCATGGCACTTACTTACTGCACCAGGTAACACACTGTCTACCTCTTTATCAACTCTTTCTACTTAGAAGAGTAGGAAGTTGTCCAAACTTATGTTTCCCGCTCGTACTGTATAGCTACACGCTTTTTTCTATTAGTTTTTCTCTGATTATTGATAAATTCATGGTTGTTACTGAATATCTGGCTTTAAACCTGAATAAGTGAATAAGATGAATGTTAACCTGATTAAGAACAGGGTTTTTTTTTCTCCCCAGACTGAAAAAATATCACATCATGATACTCAAAGAACATTTTGCATATCTCAAAATATACATTACAATCAAGTTAGCGAGTATTGTCAGTGATATTCTACTTAAATTTAATGGGGAAAAAATCCAAAAATGGTGAAAAGTTAACAGCCTTCTGTTTTAGTTTATTTAAGAAAGAATGATTTATGCTGTAAAAATACTGATTAATTCAGCAACCCTCTTTTTGTCGTATTTTTTGTCATCACTCAGCTCTTTAACACTAGCTATCCATGCAGTAGAGTGAAAAAAATGAGCAGCTCCTCTGCTTTATAAATAGAAAAACTATTAAATAACATAATAATCTACAAAAGAAATAAACTGCTTGGTGTTAAAAATGAAGCCTGTAACAGTACTACAATACACATTATAATGTTTTAATATTAATCCTAAATCTTATAACCGAGATGAACCTAAAACTGCTCACCTGATAACACTTAGGTTGAAACTAATGGGAGAGCACTGCGGTTATTTAAGGAAATGTGCAAATATTTAACATGATAACGTATTATTTTTCTAAACTGTTTGACCAGAAATGAATATCAGTGGGATACGTTCAGTACGATACGTTATTCTTTTGCATTTTTGCCCCACAGGGTATCCAGCGCAGGATCACAGTGACTCTCATCCATGAGAAGGGCAGTGAGCTCCACTGGAAGGACGTCCGGGAGCTGGTGGTCGGTGAGTCCTTTAGATGGTATAATATGCAAATTAACAAAGTTCTGTAGATGTTTTGTTTATATAATGCTGGCTATTGTGATCCATTTAGGTTGGATCAGGAACAAGCCGGAGGTGGATGACACTGCAGCAGATGCTGTTCTCTCTCTTAACATTATCTCAGCCAAAAACATGAAGTCCTCCCATAACTCCAACAGGTATGATTCACAAGCCATCTCATCTCCACTTCATACATAATAATATATCTGATGTATTTATTATGTTCCAAGTGTCAGGCCTTATCATTTGAGCATTTCCCATGAGCAATGTTAATTTGTGATGGAGAATAGATTTCAGGGAACATAATGTACAGGTTCTTTTTCTTTTTCTTTTTTCCGTCTGAAATAAGTCAAGACAAATAAGACTTGTTTTAGAGCAACAGAGACACCTGGAGGACAAAATAGAAAATTGAACTCTAAAATAAACTTCCATGCATAATTTCTGTCTTATTGACTATAGGTTTGCATTTTGTTGCTTGCTGACATGACGTGACATTTCATATATCTGTCTAATTTCATTGCCGCTTTCATAGTTTCTTATCACTTCACCTTTTGTGTCTCTGTTTTTTTGTTCTTTTCTTGCTGCTGCCCATGCTGGACTCTTGCTGGGCTCTAATACAGGATTAGTATTGATAATGACATTCCTAGGTATCAACAACACTTGGGCATAAAGTACTTTCACTGTAAAGGGCTTTATGAAACAGACGCTAGTGACTATAGCAGTTATATGTAATCCTGTAGCACCAATAGAGTATAGTACTTTGTAGACTGTGTCGTTGTCATCTCACTGTTTTTAGTTTCTTTTCATTTACTTTAATCATGTTAAATATAAATTAATTAAAAGTAAAAAAAAAATAACTCTTCAGATTAGTTGCACTACATATCCAAAGGTAATAACCTTCAGGCTTTCGGAAGGTTTCCACAAACCTTTAGACCGTATCTGTGGAGATTTGGTGAAGCCAAAACGTTTCTCAATCATTGAACTGTTAATAACTTCAGTTTGATATAACAGACTTCAATTTAAAACTTTAATGATGCTCAAGTTGTGTAAAACACTTGGCACTACTTGACTCTGTAGTGTACTGTTATTAAAAATAAACATAAATCTACTGTTATTGAAGAAAACTAATAATCGTACTATCCGGATTGTGTCACTTTCTCATACATGTTCAGAAATAAGATGATTTCATATATTTAAAATGTAGTTCAGAGTTCTTTATAGGCCACATCACACCACATTATTTTCCTATAACAGAACATCAAGAAACTTATCATAGGTAATTATCATAGGTTATAAAGGAGACAGTATTTTTCCTGCTTGAGTCCATTTAGCTGTACAGATTTAAGGAGGTCAGGCGTTAAAATGCGCAGATTCCTCCAGACGGGCATAAGCTTGAGAATCGCACGCACGTCGCATACATGCTCGGTCTAAGTCCGTCTGCCTGTGCTCTCAATCCCAAGCATATGTGACATGACCTCATACACACTCTCTGTTTCTCTCTGTTTTAATAATCGAGCACATACTCACTCCCCAACAGCCAGTGACATTCACCCCATTACCATTTGTCTCATGGTGTAACATCATGGCTGTCAGTCTGCACCTTATCAACCTTTTTTTAAGCACCGAGAGCCTTTCTCACCTTCTGGTGCGAAATAATAGATGTGTCGGGCATATAACAAGAGCAACTCTCAGGAGTATTAGCAGGTGTTTCACTGCTGTATTAGAATATGTTGCTCTTGAGTAAATGCATCATCAATGTCCTGTTAGTGTAGCATTGTTAGTGACATTGCTCATTTTCCATTGCTTGGAGTTTTTTTTTTGTTTTTTTTTTAATATTCTGCACATAGCAGCAGATGCAGAGAAAATACAGTCCAGATTTCACAACTCCAGCCCTGGAGGCTCACTGCCCTTCCCTTAGACTCCTCTTACAGCCTTCTACAAGTATATCAGGTGTGATGAGAGACACTCAGGAACCTCTGAGGGCAGTGTGTGTTAAGGACTGAAACTGGAAACACTGGTGTGTGTCTGGTTATGGACTGATATTGTGATAGACCCACAAAGAAGGTTCTGACCCAGGCTGCTGATGTTGTGGTTGACTTGATATCCAGGCAAACAATACATGAAAGCATTTAGCTGTAAAAGCAACTCATGTGCCAGTAAAGAGACTTTTAAGGTTGCTTCTACTCTTATATATTATTTTTCCTATGAGGTTCTTTGGATCGCTAAGTGTGTCTGCTTATAGTGACCTGAAGAAGCCGTAAAGGTTATAGATTATGTATTTGGAGGTTCTCTGATAGGAAAACAACCTGCTTTAGTGTCATGTATAAAAGCTTTCAGGGTTTAATCTTATGGGCAAAACAAAGAATCCTAGGTTTAGAGACAACTGGTTCTGGGACTGCTTGTTGATTGGCTTTGAACTTCCCAGTGTCTGTTCATGATCATATTATAAAGTATTATATAGTAATATTATATTTTAAATGGCTCTCTTTAATCTGTGCTAAGGGGAAAAACTGTAGAATATTTCTGGGAGAAAAGGCAAAACGATTATTACTGTCATTTTATGCTTATTTTGACTAGTTAGTCTGTAGGTGTATTATCTATTTTGACTAGTTCATCGTTACAGACATAATACACAGTTTTGTGTTTGGGCTTTTTATCATTTGTATTGTCTAGAAAGCATTATTTTCCTATAGATTTTCAGAGACAAGCTTCATACCCAGGGCTAAGCAAAAGAGAGAGAGAGAGAGTGAGAGAGAGAATCAGCTTTCATATTCATGTCAGTGTTGCCCTGTGCTTTACATCTAAAGTTAAACCATATATTTTTGATATGAAAAATAATCTTATTGGAATATTTTGAAGATATTTGTTGATAAATTTGTATACCTGTTTAACAGAAATAGTTTAAAAGCCCATCTCTAAGAGATTACTAACTTGTATGTATGGCCTGCAAAAAACAACAGGCTCACTTGTGAAACATGTTGCAGAACAGTAGAAGCAACAGCATCATTGCAATACAGCAAATTAAGACATATCCACAGCGTGCATAGGTCTGACATAGTTCCTTATTTTCCTTCTCACATATGCCTGTCTTAATGTACCCAAGAAATATTTGCCTATTATGCCCCTTTTCCACCAAGGCAGTTTGAGTGCTGGTTCAGAGCAGGAGCCTAATTTATTCATTCATTCATTCATTCATTTTCTACCGCTTATCCGAACTACCTCGGGTCACGGGGAGCCTGTGCCTATCTCAGGCGTCGTCGGGCATCAAGGCAGGATACACCTTGGACGGAGTGCCAACCCATGCTAACCACTAAGCCACTGTGCTCCCCGAGCCTAATTTAAAATCAGTTATTTCTTTTCGACACCCAAAGCACCGGCTCTGAACCAGGAAAAGTGGTTCTTAAGTAGCATCAAAACATTGCTGGTCTAGACTTAAGAACTGCTTGAGTCAGGGGCTGCTTGCGGGGGTTACTGTGACCAACAATACAAAAAAGAACGTCGTTAGCGCCATTTTTTAAATCATTTTAAATCAGGATTCGCCACGTTTGGATTCCAGTGTAGGTTTGCAAAGCTGTAAGCATTAACAGTAAAGCAACATCCGGAATTGTTGATGTTGTGTTTGTGTTTGACGCTGCTTCGTTTACGTTGCTGTATAACGTTGTATACAGTGATGTAAGACTCGGCTCTGTGATGGCACTCTAGCCCAAGGCAAACCGGTTCTTAGAAGGCTTGCCAGTGGAACCAACTTCGAACCAGCACTAGCTCTGAACCAGCATCTGGTTCTTTCTGGTGGAAAGGGGGCATTAGTGATCTTATATTCTCCATTTTGTATAGAGTTGAAATCTTTTAGTGCATGCAGATGTTAGACTGGAAATCTTGACTTCTTTCGTCCCTCCTGTTCAGGACGTTTTACCGTTTTGAGGCTGTATGGGATAGCTCGCTGCACAACTCTCTCCTGCTCAACCGTGTCACTCCCTGCGGAGAAAAGATCTATATGACACTGTCTGCATACCTGGAGGTTAGATTAATCCTCTCACCATGCACTTGAAGCTATGCTATTCACTACAGTACTACAGTCTAAATGTTAGATTGGTTAAATATGGATGAAGCACCGTAATCCTGTATCCTTTTCCAGCTTGACCACTGCATCCAGCCTGCTATCATCACCAAAGATATCTGCATGGTGTTCTACTCCAGAGATGCTAAGATCTCTCCTCCACGCTCGCTGAGGAGCCTGTTTGGCAGCGGTTATTCTAAGAGTCCTGACTGGTGAGCTCCTTTGTAGATCATTAGAAATCTCTCTGCCCAGAATTCAGACACGGTTACATACGCACATGTGCATGTGGAATTCATAGCATGAAAATTGATTACACAAGACATTTTCTATAGGCCTATAAATACATACTTGAAGTTTTCATTGTGGCTCTTTTTCCCAGTATCATTAATTTCTTGAGCAGGTATCTGTCCAGCTAGAATTTGTCCAGAAATCTCTAGTGAAAAAAACATTTTCTCTTTTGATGCCAAAAATTCTGGCACTGCATACAGTGAAAAAAGTATTTTATTCATTTGAAATGACAATCAATATAGAACACCAAACTAAAAGCAAGTGGTGTTTGACTGGTTGAGGGTTCTAAGCTTTCTAAAAAGATTCTAAATTGTGCATTTTTTCAAAAATGTACTATTATATACATTCAATATCTGTTTTTGTGTATTGTAAATGCTCTTATGGTTAAAGAGTGTTCTACAGATTAACCAAATTTTACTCCACTATTCTGCTTACAGTAACAGAGTGACAGGGATCTATGAGCTCAGCCTGTGCAAGATGGCTGACACAGGAAGCCCAGGCAAGTTGTGTGTTTCTGACCTTCTTTTGTAGCTCCTGTCCATTTTGCTGTGAATGGAAAATACACATTCCAGGTTCTAGGAATAAAAACATGTGTGTGTGTGTGTGTGTGTGTGCACTTAAACAGGCATGCAGAGGCGAAGACGGAAAGTTCTGGACACTTCAGTGGCGTATGTGCGTGGAGAGGAGAACCTGGCTGGGTGGCGGCCCAGAGGAGACAGTCTGATCCTGGAGCACCAGTGGGAACTTGAGAAACTCGAACAGTTGCATGAGGTGAGACACAGAATTTTATTTCATTAGGCAAAATGATAAAACACAGTGTATTCCAAATTTGACATTAAACTGCAAAAATGTGAGAGAAAGAAAATAGATATTTTTGATATCGTTCACTCAGCAATGATGTGTTGAAAATGCTGGTCTAAGATTCTGTGTAAATATTCAACTAAGAACCATGTAGACAAAAGCTATTTGCTATTAGAGCAATTAATCCACAGTTCAGACATGAAACAAGCTACCAACTAGAGTATAAAACTACGCCGAGATATTGGCCTGCTACAGTTATAAAAGCGGAAAGCAAAATGTGTTTCTATCTTGGACATATAGTGGACAGCTATATCATGACCTTAGTCTAATCTACATATCTACTGTGTTTGTGCACGTGCAGGTGGAAAAGACACGTCATCTCCTGCTCCTGCGGGAGAAACTGGTAGAATCGGTTCCTCAAAAGTCTCTTGGCGATTGTCTCTCTCCAAGCTTGAGCAGCGGCACCTTGAGCACCTCGACCAGCATCTCCTCACAGATCTCCTCCACCACCGTCGAGAGCGCTATCACGCCCAGCGAGAGCAGTGGATACGATTCGACTGACATTGAGAGCCTAGTAGACCGTGAAAAGGAGTTGGCCACCAAGGTAACACACCCACAAGCAGCTAATTTAGACATTATTTGATTCATTAAATTTATTGTCATTTAACAATAACATTAATCGAAAAACTCTCTAGTTTATACAGCGATGTGCTTTATTTCAGTGCCTCCGCCTTTTGACTCACACATTTAACAGTGAATATAATCAGATGTGCAACAGTATCAGCGCCTGCCAGGTACAACTGATTCTTCAGTGAATGCTTTTGAAGCAGGTGATCTTTCAAGAGTGGTCCATTTTAAAGCTTATTTTCTGTTTTCCTTTCTATTAGCTGTCTGATATCTCACCCATGGGCCGAGATCCGTCAGTCACTAGTCTCAGCAGTGCCACCCTTACCCCGTCCTCTACCTGCCCCTCCCTGGCAGAGTCTCGCTGTTCAGACCAGAAGTAAGTTAATAAACTGCTCATCAGCCTGCACCCCTCCTCTCCTGGGTTAAACACTGGGTTAAACACATGTTTTTTCTGTTGGTGTCTGTAGATTAAAACACAGAGGTTACACATTAAGTCCTAAACTGTGGATTTCTTTCAGGACTCCTGAGCCCAACTCCCGTGCAACCAGCCCGTCATACTCTGACTATGAGAACTTCCCCATGGTGCCCAGCGTGGAGACGTCATACCTGGCTCGCGCTGGCAAACACGAGTTCCTCAACCTGGTGCCCGATATTGAGGAGATGAGGCCTGGGTCAGTCCTGTCACATGCTTTAACAGAGAACACAAACTGGCCGAACTGAAACTTGGTGTTTCATTTTAGTCGTGTTGGTAACAGGATTTCTACTGTATGTAGCACGTCTGTAGCGAATGATAATTCTGCACAATAATTTGCCCATGCTTCTCTGTGCTAAGAATACTTTATGTGCCATTCTATCAGCCTTTCTGCAACATATATTTGTACGATGTAATTTGTACAAATTCAAAATTAAGATCCCCTGGTTGCTTATATAGTTTAAAAATGAGCCACTTTCTTCTGTTTGTAGCTCTGTGGTGTCTAAGAAGGGATACCTGAGCTTCATGGAGCCGCGCTCGAACTCCTGGGTGAAGCACTTTGTGGTAGTACGCCGCCCGTACGTCTTCATCTACAACAGTGACAAGGACCCGGTGGAGCGAGGTGTCCTGAACCTGTCCACTGCGCAGGTGGAGTACAGCGAGGATCAGCAGGCCATGCTCAAGGTAAACACTCATCACTACTCGCTGCATAAATCGCCCCGCAAAAATGACGAGTCGATTAACTACTTGCTTACTCGTCATCTTTTAGACTCCCAACACGTTTGCCGTGTGCACTAAGCACAGAGGGATTCTGCTCCAGGCCAACCATGATAAAGACATGAACGACTGGCTGTATGCTTTTAACCCGCTGCTAGCAGGAACAATAAGGTACCTCAGTAACAATTCTCAGGAACAATAACAATTCTCAGGAACAATAAAGCAGTTTGTGTGTAAAGCAGTGTGTAAAGCAGTTTCTCAAGATAAAAATATTTCAAAGTAGTAAATGTGTGTTAATGTATGTTATTATATTATCTGTGTTTATATGATGGAAATGTGAATAATTCAAGCTTTCAGTATGTATGACACTTATCTAATATGATCTAATATTAATGTGTGGCAGTAATTCAATAAGCTGTGCATATCTCTTCTGTGTGTGTTGTATAGAATTGAAGTTCTGCTCTATTTAACTCCTGCTTATTAAAATTATGTCTTGTTCTTTTTTCTGCAGGTCCAAACTGGCGAGAAGACGCTCTGCTTTGCTGAAGGACTAAACAAGCTTCTCTGTTTGAAGAGATCGTGCTCTGTTTCTTCTCCCTAGCCTTCGAGTGTTAAAACTTTGTGATTCTTGATGGTTTTCTCTTGTATGTAGACCTGTGGCTTAAATCTCCACTCCAGCAAGTGAACTCTTGAGTTTCTGAACAACCCCCCACCCCACCCCACCCCTCGCTATTTTGTTTGTTTGGATCCTTTTCGTCTATTAAGTTTACGTTCTCTGCCATAGCAGAACCTTCTTCTAGTAGCATGTCGTAATAGTCTGTTTGTGTGTGCACGATTCTTCCGAGCAGTTCCTCTTCTCTATTTGAGTTATTCTTAGTCTGTAACGATTGTCTTTACCAGTGTTATCTGTTGAGTCAGGTCCGTTTTCTCCCGCATGGCCACAGCAGCAGTCCTCAGGATATGAGCAGTTTGCTTACAAAGCCTCACAGAGTACCACTGAACATAGCTGAAATACACTATATCACTTATCTGAAAAAGAAATACTTCTGTCATAGAAAATAATAGCTCGGTAGTCTTTACACTAGTGAGTAGATGTCCCAACACTGGAAGAAATGGAGACCTATAAGGGCATGAATTTTAAGTGTATGACTAAATCTGGGACCAATCAGCATTTACTAAGAGTATTACTATGGATCTGGATGAAGACTGCAGACTTCAGGTTTAGTTTCTGTGGTCCATCAAGCAGTGCTGCAGCACATTTGCTTAGCATTATTTTAATCGTGTGTAATAAAGGGATAACACACACCCATTTATAAAGGAGCATTACTACTTACCACTGGAGAATGGATGGACGGATTAAAGAGAACACTATTTCCTTGACGTTTATGCAGTTCATCTGCTCAGAATTTACTTCCGAAAATCAACTATTTAAAATAAGTCACAGAACAGAACAGACTGATACGACGAGACAAATGAGATGAATGTCAGTTGTAAATACTTTTAAGGATTCCTGCGCTTTCACACTAGTCATTTTGAAACAAGAGACATTCCTTTCACGCTGTCGTCCACACGATCTTTTATTTATAACGAGATCGCAGCAGTTATTTTAGCCAGGCGGATTTGATGTCCGCAGGAGTGTGGTACTGATATTGGAGCTTAGTTAAATAATGATACAATGGTGGTAAAGTAGACTCTTTGCTCTCCACCAGAAAATAGCTCCTGATCATGTTGACCTTGAACCTATGAATTTAACCTTGATAACTAATTCCTGTACTTATCTTAACTTATTTTTCTCTAATGCTGCTTGTTTTCTATATCATTAACCTAAATCTGAATAGACTAAAGCAGGTTGTTGTAAGAAGGGCTTTTTTTTTTCCCTCCCTTCTTCTTTCTCTTCAAATTTTTTTTTTTTGTTTTTTTTTTTTTTTGTTTTTTTTTTTTTGTTTTTCCCCCTTCCCCAGTTTTCCAACTGATAGTTTTTTGCACATAGACACAAACACAAGCGGATCACTGAAGTAGATTTCGGTCCCACTGTTTGAAGGATTAAATATTTTGCAGTGTACCACATAGAAAATGGATAGAATTTGCTCTGTTTATGTTTGATGCAGTTAGTGTTAGAGAGACATAACTGATTAGGCTTTCATGCTTTGCCTTGCATTAATGGATGGTTTTGGCAAGGAGATATACGTGACTTTGCGCACAGATAGCCTCTGGCCAGCCAACCAGCCGGTTATTGTGCTTCATGTAATCTCTGAAGCTAATGCAGACATTTAGCATAGTCAAATTCTGCCTTTCCAATGATGCAAAGTCTATTGATGACTCTGATGATTCTTTTAGCCGTAAGGTCATGTGAAAGCAAAATGGCCAAGATCATGATCCTGTTCTGAGGTCAGCCAACCTGAGAAACAGAAATGTGATGAGAAAAGACATCTGCTTAAAATGTTATTAGACCTATGTATATTTCAATTAAAATTTTAAGGGGAAATGGTTTTGTCATGCCATCATTTCATCAGAATTTCAGTGTTGAAGGACAATGTGGTGTAATCAGTTGCAAGAGCATATGAGCAATTTGCACAAATCTTGACAGAGCAAAGAGGTTTCCTTTTGAGAGACTGTATAGACCTAGACAGGCATCATCTGTTTTCTGTTTTTGCAGTGTATATATTAATTTGCAGTTCTTTGCACATTTAAGAGGTGATAAATAACAGATCAAATAAAGCCTGAAGTGGATTTCTGGTGTTTACTCAAATGAATAAAATAGGATAAGATCGGATCGAATTATGTGGTGTGTTACAGTTGGGAGTGGATTTTGAATGTACCTCTGGGGTGGCACTGACAAATATTTACTAACTGCATTGGTGTAAGGACAAAAGGGAAAACATTTATTTATTTTTTATTTTTTTTTTATTTTTTGGAAACTGCCAGCTTGATTCACTGTAGTGCTTCTTGTTGCTTTCATTTGGTTGGGCCACTCCTACAAACCCAATTTGAGTTCAGTTGTGTACTTCAGAGTTATGATGATGCGGGGAGGGATACTGTTTAGATTTATTTTCTAAATATCAGGGACTATATTTTTAGAGGTATTCCAGAATTAATCACTACTCATGCATATACTATTTAATGTTTGTTTTTCGTATTGCATTTTCCCATGCTGCCTTCAGAACCACTCTGGTATACACTCCCTCTCAGAAGCCTCCTTTTATTAACCTCCCACTCGTTTTTGTTGAAAGACAACAAGCTAAACTAAGGCGTTAACACTGTACATTATTTGTCAGATTGGCTTCATTTTCATACTTATTTTGTAAATATTACATGTTGTATGGAGCTTGAATTAAAATGTAAATATGTCTCCTGTATTTGTAATACTTATAATCCATTCGCTGTATAGCCTAGATGTGTAATGCAGATATCTTAATTCTGTGTATGGTAATCTTGCACCATTGATCTGTTTAGTGAATGAGGTAACAATAAAGTCCATCCAGCGCATTAGCAGAGGAAACTTCACCTGTCTCTTTCTTTTAAAGTTTTAGTAATCAAACGGTTGGCTGCAAACACATGACCATTTTGCTTGCTTGCGTGCATCACGTTCACTGTAGTTGTTAACTTTTCTATATTTAAACCAAATATGTTTCAGGGCTTACCTGATGTCAGGCTTTTTACTTGTCAGGCAAAGAACACATCTAACCATCAATGCATTAACTACGTACGTGATATACTTAGAAGGGAAACAAACTGGTTTATGCAACATGTAAAATATAAGAATATGTGCATCATTTTAGATTATTAACCAATCTAAAAATGTACCCATGTAAATGAGCTGGCAGCTTAACTAAAATTGGTGATTTTCAAACTATGAGAAGGTGCCACTGAAGCTTGTTCAAATATAATACTGGATTGAGGAGGTGTTTTCAACTACACTGTCTGGGATTTATTTCCATCTTGTTCAACGCCAGCTTTGCCTTTATCATATGAGGTAGGTAGGTTGGAGCCGAGGGAACACTATAAAAAACAAACAAAAAAAACGTGTCTGATACAGTGTCCTACTGCCAAGTCCTATAAACTAGTTATTTATAAAATGTATGTACAAAGTTTTTATTGATCTTGACATATGCAAAAATCTTTCTCAAGAATTCTTGGTTAACAATTTTAGCTGGAAAACGCCCTGTTCACCAGAGGACCAACATGAAGACCAACATAAGGTGTGAAAATAGATTTTTATTCTAAGCGTATAGAGTAATAAATAAGGAATATAGGCT
>NC_083478.1:6500000-6505000 GCF_030014155.1 Tachysurus vachellii | reverse complement strand
TTAATGAACACTAAAGTTGATATGCAGCCCTTATGTAATAATGAATATTTAAAACACAAATCCATGACTTTTTCCCCAGTTATAAATAATAATAATAATAATAATTATTATTATTATATTTATAATAATCATTCATTCATTCATTCATTTTCTACCGCTTATCCGAACTATCTCGGGTCACGGGGTTTATAATAATCATTAGTGTTTTAATTAATTAACAATTTTGCTTTTAAAAACATATGTATTTTTGTTTCTTTTTACAATACTGTCCTTTTATTAATTTTATTGCTACTAAATTTGAGCTCATTCTTATTTTTCTAACATGCAGAATCTTTATGCAGCTTCATTATTTAAAGTTATAAAAACCTCAAGCTAAATCAGCTGCCTGCCGTCACACTGACCTGGAAATGCTGTCCTGAGAGAAACGAGCTATTCTCAGATTACAACAGAATAATGTAGGGTTTTGTGTTTGAGGAGAATATACTTTCTGGGATGTACTTTTATAGGACGAATCGTTCTCTGTACTGAAATGATAAAACTGCATTAGATACAGATTTCAGAATTTTTCAGTCCTTTTAGTTTAAAAGCAAAAAAAATAAATAAACAAATGGGGGGAAAACTATTTTGAGCTTATGGATCATTTACTACCAGGCACAGTGAGGCACTGTATATATCTCATTAAGTGAACATGGTTCAGTTTACTCCAGAGCAGCTTGTCTGGATGATGTGTTATAATCATGCTTCTTACTGTGTTTAGTGTGTTCTTGGGGAAAATAAAGGAAGCTTTTGACCGGGACACAGAGTTACAGAATCTGCTGCTAGACAGCTTCTTCACTAAGGCTGTACAGGACTGTCAGGTACAGAACATCTGCCTCGTCTGAGCAGAGAGGTCTTGTAGCTGTTTAAACAGAATCTGTAAATATTGTAAACAATACTTTGTACAAACGCCGTCTCTCTCATGTGCTGTAGGATTCATGGAGGCGAGTTGTGAGTACAGGAGTTCAGATAGGTATCCCAATGCCTTCCTTTACCACTGCACTGTCCTTCTACGATGGCTATAGGCATGCCATGCTCCCTGCTAACCTCCTGCAGGTAAGGTCTCATGTTGTTGGAGCCCATTTTTCACACTTGCAGCTGTAACTTTAATGGGTCCAGCAGCACTAAAGATCACATTTAGTGCATATATAACAACAATGCAATGCTTTTATAATATCATTTGTTGGTTATTTTTATCCACTTAGTTTTACTAGTTTCTCAATTTAAATGTTCTTCCCATAGCTTTGATTGATTGATTGATTTAATTCATGTTATCTTTTTTTTTTTTATCTGAGAATTTCACAGAACATTTGGCAGGAATTTTCCTAAAACATTTAGTTTGGGTGAAAAGCTTGATATCTTCAAGCGTCATATTTGTAACTTTTCTTAACATTTGAAATAGATTCATTTGTGATTTATTTTGCTATTTTTAAAACTTATTACAGTGGAAATCAGTCTCCATGACTATGCCAAGTGTTATGCCAACTCAGTAACCCTCAGTAATCTCACTGTATGTTTCAGGCTCAGAGAGACTATTTCGGTGCCCACACATATGAGCTGCTCTCAAATCCTGGCCACTTCGTCCACACCAACTGGACAGGCCATGGTGGGAACGTATCCTCAACATCTTACAATGCCTAGTGTCTTAAATCCTGTCCAGAAAAGAGCAGAGAAACCATCTGAGATCAAGGCCAGCGACCATGACATCTGACCAAGACACACACTTCCTGCACTTCTCATTTAAAATACAGCCCCATTTCAAGTTTACTGAAGGTTTTTATGATGCTTTGAATTAACCTAGAGATCTATTTATGATTGAATATCATAGTTTATAGTAGGAGAGTATTGTTTCAGTAGGAGACACCAAGAGGTGAGAGTGGTGTTGATGAGGCCTTTCTTACTGTAGATCAGCGCTCAGTGTGAAACCTGCGTTACAGTTTATTACTGCACTGTATTGCGCTAAATAAAAACTTCCATCCCTTTTTAATGAATCTCTACTCTTTATTGACTTGCTCTTCACTCTGATCCAGATTTAGAAATGTACCATTACACTTGCAGTAAGCCGTAGAGAGACTTCTTTTTCTTTTCCGTAGATTTCCGTTTTTTATTATTGTTATTTTCATGTACAGTAGGGCCTTAAAGTCTGGAATTGAAAAGCTGGGATATTTTTCCATTTAAAATAGCAAATAAACAAATTTGAATATTTAAAACTAAGTAAATGAAAGTTTTAATATCTTCAACTCTAGATCACTATTTAAATAAACTGTTTTTCACAAAGGGTCAGATTTTCCAGAGCATTTCCAGTAGTGATATCAGACTTTGGGCTCCATTGTACCTCATCTAGCAGAATGGTTTGATTAAATCAAATTCAAATTTTATTTTATTTGTCACATACACATACATACAGAGTACGTACATGCAGTGAAATGCTTTTTTACATCTGTACAGTATTCAAACATTGAAAGGAATGAAATTAAGGATAAAAATAAAACCAAAAGGAGACAGATAAATAAAAAGTATAAACTATATCAAATAAAATATGAAAATATATGTATATACATAAATGTGTATGGTGGTACACTATATAAAATATATGTAAATAGCTGTGAAAGGATATTGGTATAAGGATACTGTGCTGTGCAAGTGTACTGTGCTTTGCAAGTCCAGAGTTTAAAAAGAAAAAAGATTGTCCTGAACTAGATTGTGTAATAGTGTAATCACCCATCTTGCGCTAATGTTTATTTTTACCCTCCTTACACAATGCTAGCTCAATATTGGCAAAGGAACACTTTTCAATTTGCTTTATTCCTAATATCTTAAGCATGACGATTGTGACGATAAAACTACCTGAATGCTAACAGTTAGCTGTGACTATACAAAGTGCTGTAATAAATACAGTGTTGACTTCACATTGTATAATTATAGAGATGATATGCGTGTGAAAATGTAGCAGAAAGAAGCAGCTTTTTTCTTTTTAAAATGCTTTTGTTTCTTGCTTTTGTTCGCATGTAACAATACATGTAATATGAATTTGTTGCCAGCAGAAGGCACTAATGTCTTATTCGTGAGAAGATCAAGAATTATTTTTACCACACAAAAACATTTTTTTAAACGTTTAGCTAAATAACAAGATTAAATATTACATAATGTATTAGTAAAGTTTCTAATCAACTAATCAACAATCTGCGTCACTATTTGAGGAAGAAACATTTGTTTCAATTCACCTTTTAGACAAAACCCACTGATTCATCTGGGAAGGTTTGTCTTCTCGTTGATTTAGTGGTGTTGGATCAGGCACTAGTCTGTGCAATAGGCCAACATCACCTAGGTGCCATTTTCACAGACATAGTAATAACATATTACTAATTTAAAACAGAACACTAACCAGAAGAAAGCATTACCTGAATGCAGTAAATGTGTATAAATCACAACTATGTTCTATGTTAACGAATGTCAACTTTGAGCCCCAAGCTTCATATCTTACTGCAGAAGGATCCCAGTCCTGGTGCACATCTCCAATGGAAAGGTCATCATGGATGATGTTTTATACTGTTTATGGTCAGTGCATCCCCTTGGATCCTGACCCAGCTTGGCCAGTAACAGCTTCCCCAATTTGTCCCAAAATGATGGCAAGCCTTCATTCTGGTCTGTGCAGCAATTCAATGTTTATGTTCACTTTTGATGTCAATGATGATGATGATGATGATGAGGATGATTATAATTATTATTATTATTATATAGATTTTTTTTCTTCAGTCTAGCAATCCACTGATTTTCTGGCCATAGTAGAGAAGAAAATAAGCTCTTATCATTGGGATTATTTTCTTTTCATATCCCAGCTAAGGAATTACGCAGGAGCAGCTATGATACAGCATCCCTGGAGAAGTGGGAGATAATGACCTTGCTCAAATGCCCAGGAGTGGCAGTTTGGTGGTGTCGGAGCTTGAACCCCAAGCTTCCAATCTACAACCCAGAGCCAGCACTGGCTCTAAAAAAACAGACAGCACCAAAAGTCTGTACAACTGATTGGGTTTTGATGAAGTAACCACTCGACTACACTGATGCAGCCTCAGCTTTTCCTAGGGACATAATTATGTAATGCAATTACATACAGTAGTTTTTTATGTTGTACTATAATGGCCAAATTTTGTGGCCACCTGACCATAACACTCATATGTGCGACTTCTCCAAACTGCTGCCGAAAATATGAAAGCACATAACTGAAAGTAGTAACAGCGCGTCGATGCCCCTGTGCACACAGTGAGCTCATTAAAGGTTGGAGTGGAAGACCTTAAGTGGCCTATACAGAGTCCTGACCCCAAACCCAGTTGCATCATTGGGGTAAAATCCTGACTGCACACAGTCTCTGAGCCTTTCCTCATTATCACTCTTGTGGCTGAATGAGCACAATTCCTCATGGCCACTGTCCAAAATCTAGTGGAAAACCTTCCTTAAGTGGAGGTTAACATCTGGCCATATAGTGTATATGAGTAATATACAGTACCCTAAAGACTTTAGAACTGATATTTCGGGATGCGGTGTTTAACCATGGACCTGCTACATTTAGCATACAGGTAACATGTAACTCTTTTTGTTTGCCTCTAATGAAAGAACAGATGTTAGGTAGTAAATAAAAACCTTTGTAAAGTTGTAAAGTGTTCTTTGTTCAAAGTTATAAAAACGCATAGTCTTACATTTGACCTGTTTAGCCATTGAAATTGCTATATTTGAAGATTTGGATGCAGTAGATGTGGTTAATCTTTATAGAAATAAACTATTTCTTCTTTTTAACCATATGGCTAGTAAACAAAATAAATAATTAAAACCATTTTTTTTTCTAATGGCCTTTTTCATGATGTACATAATACTATTTAATTACACAATCTGCTCAACTCTGCAACAATCTGTGGAAACTACTCATCATAAATCTGACTCATTATTCAGAAAAGGAAAGAGTATGGCAC